>NW_017257435.1:326206-332692 GCF_001594055.1 Mycetomoellerius zeteki | reverse complement strand
ATATATATATATATATATATATATATATATGAGTTGTCATAAATAAGTAAGTAATAAATAATAAGTAAGTAATAATAAGTAAATAATAATTACAATCTTTTACACATATTACAAGTGTTATAACATGAGGTACATATGTAATGCATTTATTGCATTTAAAATATTAAATATTGTTTAATTTTCAACTAGAATTAAAATTCTTATGAGTTTTTAGTCTTGATTTTTAACGCCCATACGGACATATGAAGTAGACAGCTCTCGTGTGTCGTCGAATATCGGGGAACAAATCTTTGCTGTCTCAGCAAGGAGAAGTTGTCATTTGGTAGTCAAACGATCCTCAGAGATCACTTTCAACAGCTTGATGGCGACATTTAGTCCGATACTGTGGTCGATGTTACATCGTGTATTCTTTCCCACGATATATTTCTTTCGAAAAGACGATAGTTGTATGTATATTTACATTTCGGAATTTATCCTAATCGGCATTTATTTCGTAAATAATAATATTTATATGCTTCTTCATGTAAGATTGGGCATATCTTCTTTTCCTTGCTGCAGATTCGAGTTTCATAATTCCCGCTCAACCAGTTATAATATTATTCAAGACGGGCGTGGACCGGTGGCTGCTATAGTTTCTGTGGCAACAATCCGGTGTTGGCAGATTCGGTGAGTTTTATCCAACGTTACATTTGTTTCTTACAAGTTTCCCGCAAGTTGAGTTTTTACGAAACTGATGTGTTATATGTATAATTGTTATACACGTTAAGGGAGGGGGATCTACGTTTTTAAATTATAACTTACCTAGAAAGCGTAATTTGTGTAATATTTAAAATACATTAACCTCCAAAGAATCTTACACTAATTATGTGGGAAATTGAGCCCCAGTGAAATAAGTTAGTTTTCATATATGTGTAGCTTATAATGTAATGAACAAAAAATATTGTATACGCATAGCTCACATAATGGATAGTTCTTTAATTATGTTTATGAAAAGTGTAAAACTTGTGCTCATAGAACACCTTTCAAGAATTATCCATTTCATTATCATTATTTGAGCTATTTGTATATAACATTTTTCGCATGGATTATCTACGATCCACACCGATCCACGCAGCACGAAATGTGTTTAATAGTTGATCGATAATTTATATCAGTTACGAACAAAGCGCAGCATTCTCATTAGGTCTGTTCGCGTTGCTAGAAATTCCGAAGAATGTTTGCACTTAAAGCGAGATAAATATATATTTGGAGTTGAAGAAAAAGAAAAAGAAGATACTGAGTAAAAGAAGTGTAAGCAACGAAAATAGATCTAATTATAACTATTGGAAAATCTCTACTGTTATCCGGAAAACTCGAAATTTATTATTTATTAAGCGTGAAGAAGTCAACGTTATATGCAGATAAAAATACGAAATGTTGTAACTGCTAAGCATTTGCGAATCGAATCGATAGTGACGACTATAAAAATCGAGACAATAGGCCTGTTCTTTTTGGCTGAACTTTTGCACCAGTTCATCTTTCTTCCTTTTCTCTCTAGGAGGTAAAAAGAGGAAGAAAGATGAACTGGTGCAAAAGTTCAGCCAAAAAGAACAGGCCTATTGGCGCGCCATCGAAAGTATAAGCTTCCTTGATTCATCGCCGGCTCATCGGCACTAGAGATCCTCAAGTAAGAGATGCGCGAACTTCGAGCATTTGCAAGAACATGGTGATCTTCATTATGTGTCATATGTGTGTGGAGGTCGCTATGTTCTTGCAATTGCTCAGAGTTCGCGCATCTCTTACTTGAGGATCTCTAATCGACACGTGTCTGACCACGTGTCGGCCTATATCGCGTAGTCGCAGCACGGAATCGTTTCTTATCCTCTCCGTGATTGTGTACGTGCGCGTGCCTCGCTAATGAGATAACTTTACACAAGTGCGTACATTGCACCGGCGCGGCGCGAGCGTAGAGAAAGGTTGTGTTTATCATTCGCCTTTGCAGTTGTGACATTCCTGGAAGCTGGAATCGCGTTCCCTCGATTATGAACGTTCACGATCACCGAGGGATTGTCGGCAGGCACATTCACGTAATTTATTACATTCGCGTGACTGCGCGCGTATCTCGCGCGAGGGTTTTTCGCGGAATGCGGTAACGATATGGCTCGATTATAAAGTCGTTAATCGTTAAGAAAAGGTCCTCACCGTCGCTTCACGTACAGCTAGAGATCCGCGTAAAAATTTCGTAACGAAAGAAATATATGCATATTGTAACCACGGTTGCCAGGTTTCCAGATTTCGACTGGAGACTCCAGTTTTTGGGATCAATCTCCAGTTTTCCAGCAGACGGGAAAAATCTCCAGTTTTTCATTCGCGTGTGATATCTATTGATTGTACTATCCAGTGATGTCCGTGTAATATTTAAATTACGTGGAGAGTAATAAGAAAGTCTGTGATTATGTTCGTAGTTTATGTTATTTTACGAATAATAAAAAAGTTTGTAATTGTGTTCGCACTGTATGTAATCTTGTAATAATAATAAAAACAGTGCTCGGGACTTGGCAACCGTGATTGTAACATTCCTTCTTTGCCAAAAATAAAAAATGCTATCGTTGCACTCGAAAATATGATTTTTAATTTGTGTGCAGGCGCAGTAGCAACTCGTTTCTATTGCTCCCTCTACATCACGATGATAACCCTTTTAATGATCTTCCTCGGCATATTTCTCGTATTTCTTGTCTACATCTTTCGTAAAAATCGCAAAACGTATCGACTTCCACCGGGACCATTCGGTATTCCACTGTTTGGTTATTTACCATGGATAAATTCGAAACGTCCTCATGTGTCGCTCACGGAATTGGCGAGGAAGTATGGTCCGATTTGTGGGCTACGAATGGGTTCTGTGTACACCGTATTGTTATCGGATCCGCAGCTGGTAAGGCAGGCCTTAGCCAAGGATGCGTTTGCCGGCCGGGCTCCATTATACTTGACACATGGAATTATGCAGGGATATGGTGAGTAAAATATTTCCTTTCTGTTACTACATAAATAAAAATAGATTTGCCACACAAACAAAAGAAAATAAGAAAAGCATAATAAACATCGCGGAATAAACAATAAAAAATTAAATAAAACAAATGACTAAACTGAAAAATAAAAAAATGGAGGAAAAGATTTATCATTTGGAGTCAAAAAGTTAAAATTTCTAATTGCAATGTAGAGAAGATGAAAATTTTTCTTTTGAATTTTATCGATGTAAATAGATAAAATAGTATAGTAGTATAAAGAGATAATAATGTAGTAGATAATAAAGTAGGATAAGAAATAACTTTGAAATGTTATTGACCCTAACAGCATAAAGACATTTTATAAACGTCCTAAGAATGTCGTATTAGCTGAGCGGAACATCGTGAGGATTGTATCTGTTATAGTCCAGAAACTTGTTAAGGATGTCCTGTAGACTATCAAATAAGCGTCTCATTATTTTCTATACGTACATCCACTGAAAATTCTAATATAAAGTCCTTTGCCATCGTTGATTATCACAGCCGTCATGTGTGGTTGATCACGTTCGAATGTGCAATGCTGCCATCGCTTGCTTAAGTCAAAAGCCATCTATTATAAAAAAAACGAGACGTACATTTTTCCTGGTCGACGACAATAATAATAATAATAACGACGTATCTGAATCTGAATGTGAAAAGTGACAGATCCGGACTTTGCGTCGCAATATCTCCGCTCGTAGGGCACGTAGAAAAAAAATAAAAGCACTTTTATCATACAATCCGTGCGGTGGCTATTGATTGAGCGTACATAGAACGCGATCGATTCAGCCGTTATTTAGATCCGATAATCTCGATTCCGGCGCAACTCGTCGGTCCGCGTAAAGGAGGCACGGCAGTGTTGCTGCGCTTGGCTTAGCGCCGAGACACTACCGTGTCTCCAGATAGACAACATCTAGACACCTAATTCCTCGACGGCGAACACCTAGACACCCACTTCCTCGATGGCGAACAGCTAGACACTCATTTCCTCGACGGCGAACATCTAGACACCAACTTCCTCGACGAAGAACATGTAAACAACACCTAGACACCCACTTCTTCGATGGCGAGTTTCCTCGACAGCGAACACCTAGACACCCATTGTTGGAAACGACAGAAACATGTGTCGCTTCTCTGTCATAGCTTAGGCTAATATTACATTGGTCGTACGACAAATTTTTCAAGCGTGTTAATTGGCTGCAGGACAAAGAGATCCGAGAACCTCTTTGTCCTGTAGCCAACGGTAGAGTCAACGGGCTCGAATTTGTCGTATGACAAAAAAACGGACGCATGTAATATTGGCTTTAGTATGATCGGATATGAATGGTTTTTCTGTGGCGCTACTAGTGGTCCATGTGAATGTGGATGGGTTGGCGTCCTTTTTATAATAAAGTGGCACATTTACCTGCATCCTAAATTTTACACAGAATGACCATCTAGCGGCAGTCCTAGAATATCAGAAAGATCCAAGAATATGTATTCGTATCGTATATCTCACAGATGGATATTTTTATTCTCAGTTGCTGTCGACTGAATGTTGGCACAACAGAGAGATGCGTTTTCACACTCGATTGCTATTAACCGAATGTAATGTATTTGAAAGCCAAAATAATGTATTTGACCCAAAAGAGAAAGCGGGAAGAGATGAAAACGCGAAAAGAGAGAGAAAGGGTACATCTGTTAAATCTATAGTGTATAATTTAATTTAATTTAAGTCGCCACTGTTCCTACCAAATATAATATTCTTTTATATTAAAACGATAGTTAAATTTGAAACTACATCGTGTCAATTTGACACTAAATATAACCATTGTTTTAATATAAAATAATGATATAATTGAGTGACAATTTATATTAGGTATACTTACGGTGACCATATTTTCTTAAAGAAAATAAAGGACAAATCTGAAAATTTTAGGACTTTGTCCCTACATATTTTTAAACCAGTTCGTGATTGTCAAAAATTTGTGCATTATAACATTTTATTGCACAGTATAATTAAATAGAGATAATGTGTTGCAGTTTTCTGATAGTTCGAAACTAGTTCGACTGTATTGGAACAAACTTTTGATCTGAAATAATAAAAGGTTCGAAATAATAAAAAATGAAAACAACTCTAATTTGAATAAATTTAATTTAAAAAATTAAGAAATATAATTAACAAAAACAAATTGTATTTATATGCATAAAACTGTAAGATATTTTCCGTAAAAATTTGCTTATTGGTATAATATTATAGACATTGAAACGCTAGTTCGAAAATAATTTCCCATAATGTCAAAATAAGGGACAATATTGGAAAATAAAGGACAAAATTTGAATTTTGAAGAAACATAAATCTAAAGGGCAGCTACCTAAAATAAAGGACTGTCCTTTACAATAAAGGATGCGTGGTCATTGTAGGTATATTGGATGTCAGTAAAGAAGTGCAGGTAATCGCCAACATTCCAGATCAATACTGCCGTCTCTTCGTTAAAGGCCTATCAAGTAGTCTCTTACTTCTTACTCTTCTCTCTTTTCAACCATTGTCCCTCTCTCTTTCTCCGATAATCTATTTTTCTCCGTCTCCTCTTTTTCTATTATTCTATGCGCTTTTTTCGCTCTCGTTATTATTGCTACTGCACTCCGCCTTCGTCTCTTTTTCTCTTTTTGATTTTCCTATTCCATGTTCCTTTTCCTTCCTTCACACTCTATTTCGAATAAGCAAAAGAGTCAAACTCTATAAGTATAGAATAACTTCGGTATATACGCCGCACCTATCGAAAACTTGATTTATTAAGTATTATTTACTATGTTTAAAGTAAACGAACTATGTCAGTAAAAACTTTGTATTATCTACTACTATGAAAAAAATATTAGAAATCCGAAATATACAGGGTGTCCCATTTTAAATGATCCAGCTAAATATCTCGAAAACTAAACCCAGTAGACAAAAATGTTTCAGACAAAAGTTGTTTGACTCGAAGGGGGACATAAGATGGTGCCATCGATTTGACCTTGGATAGTCCTCTGAAGGTCACGTGAAGGTCACCTTTAATTTTTTAAATGGAACCCCTTATTTCACATTCTTACAGCTCATCTCGAGAGCTTTCCAAAACACTATAATTAAGTTACTTTTCATTAAGTACTAGTTAAGTTATAACAGTGAAAAGGAATAAATATCATCTAAACTTTAGGGAATAAATATTAATATTTCTAAAAATGATGTTATTTCTTTATGAATTATAAGAAATAGGGTTCTTAATAAAGTAAATGGTTGTATGTGCTACGATTATCACTGTGTAATTACTTTACACAATTTAATAATTTAATAATAAATTTTTGTACGTTAAATTCATAAATATAAAAGTTATTATTTGTAAATGTAATAATTATTTAGCAAAAAAAGTTTCGCTAAATAATTAAAAATTTCATGGAAGATACGGGCCTAATGTATTTGTCACGGACGCTCCTGAGGCCGGATCAG
>NW_017257435.1:317241-325659 GCF_001594055.1 Mycetomoellerius zeteki | reverse complement strand
AAAACTGTTGAGTCTGCTGAACACAGCCAATAACTTATAAAATGCATCTATAAAGTTTTATTAAGGAATAAGAATGATAAATATATATATGAAATAATAAATATATATAATAATTACAATCTTCCTACATATAATACATTAGAAGTGTTATGACAAGAGGTACATATTTCATGTAATGCGTTTATTGCATTTAGTGTACTGATTTCAATCTGTGCACTTTGTATGCTTTGGGCATAAATCCCGTCCGCTAAAAATGCCGTATATCTCAAACAGGTGGGATATATTATACAAGACAACAAACTAAACAAAGAATACGAAAGCAAAGCACTTGTATTTTGCTATACAACATGCTTTACTATTCCTCTACACGTATGTGTCACGAAATAACCACTAAGTCTTTTACACACCTTACAGTAACCGTTTTATGTAGATTATAATTTATGATGGCGCTACTTATTACAGTGACAAATTGATTCAACTCACAATAATTTCATTAATATTAACAGTAAAAAGCTGAAATCATAACACAATACTAATATAACATAAAGACATGTAATAGAGACATGTAATAGTTACGGGAAAATTCCAGCGCGGCGTATTTGCCGGAATTATCCTACTTATAATGTGAGTTAAAATATTCTCATAAAAAGTTTTAATTACATTCGATCTACAGTTTAAATATCGTCTAATTGTAAAATTAATTTTCGTAACGTACATCATATTGCAAGCATATGACGAACACGACTCGCCAACAGAAGAGATAACAATGGAGCGGTCGTAATGGAAGGTCCATTGTCGTTATAGGACGTCACGGTTCCTCTAACAAATGGTGATTTCGTCAGATGGGCCGACTAACCTACTAATTAAGCATCTAAGTATCATCTAACATAGTTGCGATGTTTTAGGATTCACAAAAAAGAAGAAGCTGAAATACTTTAAAACCGTGGAAAGGGAATGAGGTCGACTCGGTGTCGGTCCTTGCAGGATATTTAGAAAATTACTTCTGGATGACGCTCGTCTCTACCGTTGTGTCTGCAATCGTTAAAATTATCGACCTCCAAGTATTCTTCTGCGTTAACCTGACATGTACGCATAGTGAAAGTCACTTTGTGAAGACTCTCGCTCGGGTGTAAACAAGAAATGGATTTCTTTCAGCGACGCATCGTATTTGCTTGTAACGTCGTTTAACAGCACTTAAAACATTCCCGTAAAGTTATTAGAATAATAGTTCTTAAAAGTAACGCACGATTTTTATCCTAAAGTCTATAGATCAACTTTACTTTGTTGAATTTTTGTTTCTTGCATGTGGTTGCGAATCTTTTAATATCTACCGTACGAAATACTTAAAATAAATATAAATATGCGAAAAATTTTGTATTTAATTGATCAGAAAGTCTTTTCGTATTTTTGCAAAAAGATATTTTTTGATTGACCTGATATTTAAATTTATTATTTTAATTCAAAGACACCATCTATTATAAATATTTTATGATAAATATTTTTAGATCGAAAATCATATTAAGTTACGTCAACATCGAAGGTGTCACACTTCTCCATGCTTTTGACTGCTGTTATTTTTTAAGTTACATTGGAAAACACTGGCTCCAAACGGCGGTGGCAAAGGTGCTCAGTGGTTTACCATTGCCTTCCGGGAGATGGCGATCAAATAAAATTGAATAGGTCTAATAGATCCACCATCAACTCCAGAGAGAGATATAATTGAGTATACCCAATAGATCCACGTCAGTTCCGAAGAGTTAATATTGCCTAGCATGCGATGATAAGAATTAATGTACAATTATGTTTACGCAATTGTCGTTGGTACTTATTGCAATACATCATGTTGCACAGAAAACCGCATGTTTCGCCAAAATGTGGACTATCATGGAGAATAGAATTATTGTTTAGAGTTTATTTGGATGGTTTCGTTCTTGTGATAACGAGAACTCTAAACTTAAGTGCCATTACAATTTTCGATCAAGCATTACTGATCGTGTCACGACATTTAATAGCGAATTCTCGTATACGAGGCTTCGAGTTGTTCCGTTACTTGAGATATATGGGGGGAGTTGCGGACATAATACATGATAGATAAGAATATCGCGGAGCATCTCGTCTCTCTCTCGCTGGACTTTTTATTGCTCTATATTCTGTGCAAAAATCGAAACATCCGAGTTTGGCGCGTTTCGTCGTTCATGAGATATCAGAAATCGCAATTAATTAATATCGCTCGCCGCAAAGCTATTACTAGTCCCTGATTTGTGTTACACGGCCTTTGTTTCCAGACGAAAACAGGGTTACTCGAACGGTCATAAGTTTTGGCCTCCAGCTGAAAATTCGCCGACAAGGCCACAAATTCCGTCAGCGACGGCGGCAGCGAGTCGAGCTGAACAGAGTCGGACGATACTGTGCCGTGCCGTGCCGAGTCGAGCGGGACGATAATTTCACGGCAAAGTGTACCACGGACCCGGTGGTACCTTTACCTACACCTCGTTTCGAAAGCTCCCATTCTCCCGTTCACGATCCTCCGCCGTCTTCGGCGCGCTTCCCTCTCTCCTTCTCTGCTCCCTATGCCTCCTTGTCTTATTTCTTCTTTCTTTCTTTATTTTTCTCGATTTACGATCAAGCGCCCAGTGCATACATGCACGTGTACGTGAGCCTTCAACGATGTTTACGAGGCGCCATGCCTTCAAGTCAACGGCCGCGTGATTTCTCCATTCATTTCCTTCGCCGCTATCGCCGCTGATCTTTTACATGTGCGCCAATCTAGTGACGTGTCGATAAATACTCGAACGCATCACAAATTGAGCGCTGTATCGATCTTGGGACGATTAGTTTAAAACGATTGCGAATTTGAATTTAAAAATACAGATTTATATCAGACTAGACATTTCGGTGCTCAAAACGAAAGAAAAAATGCGCCTCTTAGTAATAAAAAAAGTTTCTTTTACAGCATGTAAAATATAATAAAAAGTAATATTAATTATTGGTATTTAATATTAATTATTGGTATTAATATTAATGTATATAATGAGAACATATAATCACATGTACGAGTATAAATCAATGTTTGTATTACGTATATGCAGTATGTTACAAATGACCGAAATACAGGGTCCTGTCGAATAATATGTAAAAGCGGGCACGACGTGATTCCTTATGAAAAAATAAACAAAATATATAGAATAAATGATAGTCTAAAGCTTAGGACGCTCGCACGGAATGCAAGAGATCCGGGTTCGACTCCCGGCCGAAGCATTATTTTTCGCAATAAGTTTATTACAGTTTTTAAGTTGAGAATTTTGGGGAGATTATTAATATTTCAGATTTGATTGCATTGAAAGTCCGACAACCATATCGGCACGCAATTATAATTTCTGAAAATTAATTCATTTAAAAATGAATTTAAAATAGTTCAACATCTTAACGTTCAGACCGTTATTGGCGCTTCTTAATGTATATAGAATAAAATTTTTCGATCTTCTGCTTAGTTTTCGAGAAACTGTGTTTGAAAATCCATTGCGTACGTATGCTGTTGCGGCTAAGCTACGGTTCATCGAGCGACGTATAACGCGTATAGTGTTTATAAACAATGTTTACACGGATTCTAAAAGCTAAGGTTAAGGAAAAATACAAAGACGATTTTTAGTGAACAAAATTTTATTTTATTAATTACAGTATTGTTGAAACCGTTATCCTCGTTGTCGGATACATAACCGTGCCCGCCTAATTATCGATGATAACCCTGAACCCTTGACAATGTATTTTGGTTTTTTAATTATTTTTAAACGCAGTAGATTTTCAAACTCGATTTTCTCGAAAACTAAGCAGAAGATCGAAAAATTTTATTCTATATATTTTGTTTATTTTTTCATAAGGAATCACGTCATGTCTGCTTTTACATATTATTCGGCCGAACCCTATATAGTTATTGAAATCATAATAAAATAAAAATATACGTGTATAGTATATACATGTTAATTTATATAGGTCATATTAATATAAATAACATTAATTGTAAAAATTCGTAGAAAATATATTTTTTCATTCAAAGTAATACTTTTCGTGATTTGATATTTGCAAAATTATCAATTATTTTATCAACATTTATATTTTTACATATTTTATTTTCATTTAATATACAACGAGTGGGTAATTGTAGCCATCGTTAGTATAGCAAATAAATATTAAAATATACATAAATTTATATTGCTATTTTTGTCTGTTACTCTTTCAAATTTTTTTCAAAATATTTCAATATTTTTTAACATGAAGCAATTTTGACTGCCTCATATCATAGTTTGATTTATTCATATAAATGGTTTTGTTTCTACAGTCTTAGTAATGTGAATTAGTTTTATACATAAAAAAGCAAATCGGTTCGACCGAAAAATTATTATTATATATATTATATATCTCTTATTAATGAAAATTTTATTGCCACTTTTGCATCAACAAAAAATAAAGTGCGAAATAAATTATGAAAAAAATTGCAGAAAAAGACATAATAAAGCAACTTATGTTAAAATCCAAAATGAAAGCAATTGCGACAAAACTATTTCAGTTTAGACGTATGCGATGAATCGAATTTGTAATGCACGTTTAAATTCAGTGCAGCTACATCCTTTGCACGTGCATCCTCGCGACATTGAAACGCTTCTGCTTACCTTTCACAAGAGACTCCTGCGTTCGGAATCTTCCTCCACTCTTCGTGAATACCCCTCCAGGGCATCCAAGAAAGATCCTCCCGCTGGGTTTCCTTTCTTTCTCTTCATCGGATTAACGCTCGGTGGGGAGATAAGCCACGCCTCTATCAACACGTACTGTCGACAAGTACAAATTTCGTGATACATGAACTTTCGCTAAACTTAGACGACGAGTATTCGACTCAACAGAAAAGGGAGACTCTCTGAAGTACCTAACACTCGTTGAAGTAGTGAGGGTCGGGATTAGTCAGACAGTGACCGAACATTGCCAATCGTTACTACTGACAAGGAGCATCATTACGCGTAGAAATCACGAAATCAAAATATCAATGAAAATACATTGTCACTTTCTCGCATTTTTCAACAGAGCTTGACGAATACAATAACTTTTCATTTATATTTCTTAATATTTAAATTTTATTTAATTTATATAATAATATTTAATTTTCATAATCAAATAATCTGTAAAAAAAAAGAAGAAAGAAAATATATTTATTGTATTTGCATTTGTAGGCAACAAATGAAATAATAATAATGATGTTGTAATTATATGTATATAATATTATATAAAATGAACTCCAAAATTTATGAAATATTATCACAATTATTCAAAATATCATAAATATTGCATATAAAACTAATTACATATTTCGTAAAATTGATCTCTTTAACAATAGATTATATTTTTATTTAAATACCTAATATTTAATGTTACGCTAAATGCATTTCGAAAAAAGTTCCTTGTATGAAAACTTCTTGCAATAGATTGAGAAATAAATTCTATTCTATTTGCACTGCTATTAATTATCAAATTCGCGAAATGGAATTTATATACTTTACTTTCTTTTTATTTAAAAGAGTGAAGTATCAACTCTTTTAAATTTGTTTGCGTAAATAAATCTTTATTCCAGTTTCTCTTAAAGTACAAAGTATTTTGGAAATTATGCATATTTCTTGATTATTTATGCGACTCCTCCTCTGACTTAATCGTGGCTAAATTTAAAGAGTACCCTGTACTTCAGCTCGATAAAATTTTACGAGAGAAATACCGTATATAAATCGACGATGGCAATGTCTACGTGACAGATGGACACAGGGAAGAATACTGACGCGTGCCTTCTGACGGCGCAACCAGTGATTATCCGACAGCGCGTTTACACGCGCCTCTTTATGGGCGCGCTCACATTTCTTATGCGATCGGCAAACTGGTTGCCCCGCCACGGATAATACCGTGCGTAATAGGGTTAATTTATTATAGAGCGCGCCGAGATGGCGATAACGCGCCGTCCGTAAACATATTACGCAAGTTTCTACTTGCGCGTCGCGTATAGGTATCGCATTGCCGAATCGATCAACTAATTCAAGTCTCATAGAATTATATTAATCACGCGTTGGAAATAAAAAAGAAAAGATAGATGAATTAAGCTGACGAATTATCCTGTTTTACAAATATTACGGTATTATTTTATTTCCGATGTCTCTTGTGCTTAACGTCATCTTATTTGCTATCTTATTTATCTGTAATCTATTCTGCTTGGACTTCAGTAAACACGTCATTGTTTAATTCAGTCGTTACCATAAGTATATTTTAACAATATATCTAAATCATTTTTATCGGTTTTTAAACTAATATTAGAAATAATATATATAGTTATAATACGGATTAATAAAATCTTATAAATAAGCGTACTATTTTTTATCTATTTATATGTATTTTTGTGTTATTATTAAATTATAATAATAAATTGGAGATTTAAAAAAATATATATATGTACTATATGCGATATTAAATCCCTTTATTAAAATTCGCATGAAAAAAAACAATCAGAATATGAAATCTAAAATGTTCTACAATAACCGTATTTCTAGGAATAGGCTTGTTCTAGAAAGTTATTTTAACTGAACCTATATTATAATGGGCAAATGCGATAGAAGATAGGAAAGATCGGAAATGCCGTGAATACCGTTGGCAATCCAAGTAACGGAGAACGACCGGTAAAAGAACGCCGGCAGTGCGAACCAAAGTATTAATAGACTTCTGAGAAACAGACCGAAAGTGAGAGTGATGTTAATCCTTATAAGACACGTCTATCGGCGATACCAGGAAATAATTGACTGTTTCTCGCATTTAGATGAAGTCTTAGAATAATACTTGCAAAACTACACGTTGCATGTAAAATATTCTTTGCTGGAAACAATTTTATTTTATGACACCCCAATTAATATCGATAATATCGATCGACAATAAATTTCAAGACGCTTTTTGCAATATCCGTGCGATATATCATGATTTTATATTAAAAACATTGGAATATAATCGTAAAATAAAAAAAAGTATGCCATTGTAAGTAAATTTTATTTTTATAAAATAATATTATATGTAATAATAAAAAAATATCAACTTTAATTTAAAAAGAGTGTCAATGTAGACATGGATTTCGCAATGTGAATAATTTGCCATTAATCTCGATAACAAGTGTAGAAAAATTGAAGATATCGTCGTTGAAGCTAATTACATGACGGCATTCATCATAATTACAATCTCAGTTAGAGAGCGACCAAGTGTGGGGATCCCAGATTGTCACATTACATTATATTACACCTTGTACAGTGAGGGCAAGGTGCGCCGGTGGATGGCGCGAAGAGGAAAGAAGGGGAGAGACTTGATCTTGGAAAATGATAATAGATCGTTGCCGCCACTCTCGTTACCGCGGTGCATCGACCTGCATCGCGGTGATCGTCAAAAGTGTCTGATGCGACGGCGTTGGCCTTTAAGCGGGTCGACGAAACCTGAAATTCTCGACGTCCTTGGCGCTGCCGCTGCCACACAAACTGCAACACGATGGCTAATTTCGGCCGATAAAAAAAAGATTGCTCTGTCACGATTCACTTTTATAACATCGCGATTCGCTTAATAGGATCCTTCGACGAGGACGACCGACTTTTGGCCACTTATACCAAAATTGCTCAGGTAACGTCGTCGTCCTTTCCTTTCTTCAACGGTCAGATTTTTGTCGAAAAAAAAACGTAGCTAGGCATATTTTTCGTTGACTTAATTGTCCCTTCTGATGTCGAATATATATTAAATATATTCAAATCTCGCAAATATTACATTGCTATTATTACTAAGATAATATTGCTAATAACATTGAAGTACGTACGCTTTTTTATTTTTTTATTTAAGTTTCGCATTTTCGTTTACTTTTTAACAAAAAAAATATCAACTAATAAATAAGAGAAGTCGCTTATGGTCAGTCAGATGTTGGAATAATACATCTATACACTGAGAGAAAACTAAATAGTTCTAGCAACTATAAATTTGGCAACTTTTGCAATTGAAGTACCTGTAACTAGTTTTACAAAGTAATAGAAACTAAAGTAGTGCTGAATGTCATAAAAATATAGTCACGGTAACAAATTGTATGCACTATTAATTGGTAGTGAAATAGTGACTCAACTACATTGAGTAGTTACTTGGACTTCATGCAAATAGATATAACAATTACATTTTTTTAGTTTAGACAAAAAATTTTTAAGTGTCGCTAAGTACGAGTAGTACGCGGCTTTGTCACCAGAGGGACGTAGGGGAGTTCAGTTTCTCCTAAGAAGGAAACCACTCAGCTTACAATAAAAGGCGCAGCGTTGGTTTTAAACTTGGAAGACAAAAATAAATAAGAAATGCATACACAAATTTGTAACTATGTATTATAAA
>NW_017257435.1:294672-316138 GCF_001594055.1 Mycetomoellerius zeteki | reverse complement strand
TTGTAATGATTAATTAACATTATTTATTATTAGAATCTGGAAATTATGTGTACAAGTACAACAATTAGATAACATCGGTTAACAAGAAAAATTGTATATGAAAAACAAAAAGAACAACGGATTATATAACATGTAAAGAAAAGAAGATTTAATTGTAATAGGATTATATGTTAATTTTAGTTATATACTGATGATGGCCCGATATGAGGTCGAAACGTCTATTCGTATTTATATATAGTTGATGAATTTGTTAGAAATTATAATTGAATGTAATTTTAAGTATTGACTTCGGAAGAAGATTCGCTATTAGACATCGAGCGCTCGTGGTAAATGCCCTTTATTTTAATTGTTTTTAATAATATGTATATAGTTGAGGCGCTATTTCACTACAAATTTATAGTTACTGATACGACTTTCTTCTCTGAGTGTACTGAATAAATTTATCTCAATACATAAATTAATTAATTTCAGAAAGAACCTCTACAGCACGAAATATTACAGCAATATTATTTTGAAAGATTGTAATATTTCACAAAACATTGCTGCAATATTGTAACAATATTCCTATGTCCGCAAAATAAAATATTGCTGCAATATTTAGAGAAATATTGTATACACATTGTTATTAACATTATACAATATTTCAATAATTATTCTAGTTTTATTAATTGCTAACATTGTTTAGCATCATATTCCAAAATACATACGATAAAGTTATGATCAAAAAATATTCGGGAGTTTAGAAAGCATCCGAAAAAGGTTGAGAATCTTCAGAGTTGCGTTCGAAAACATTACCCGGATGCCCCTCTTCCGTCTATCATCTTATTTAATATTGCGTGAAAAATAAAGATAAAACGATGCACTCGGGTGATGTTTCCGAACGAGCAGCAGAAAACTCGTTGACTCGATTTACTCCTTATTTATAAGATTCCTGGGCGTTTTCTCCTTACGAGAGAAACGTAAAGTTAAGTCGCAGCCCTCTCGTGCCGGGGCTGCATACTTATTTACTGAATTGTAAAGCATTCCCGCGCGACAACCAATCAGAAACGTCGATGGTACTAATAACAGCTTCTGATTGGGTATCGCGAATGCGATTTGCGTGCTGCGATTTATCTAGGGGCTTTATATTGCAACAATATATTGCAATATTTTCTACAAAATATTAAAATTTTAATATTGCATTTTAATATTGCTGCAATTTTTGTAATATTGCACACTATTGAAATATTGCTGCAATATTTCGTACTGTAGGGGAATATTGGTCACACATGTCAGACTTTTTTTTCTAAATTCTCAATTGAATTGAGTACACAAGGTAAATCAGCAGACTTTTAACTTGGTTGCACTCCACGTAAGCTTCTTCTTACACGGACTCGAAGAAGGTAACGAGCAGAGGCAAACATTCGCGTAACGCGATGATCTAAATCGTTATAGAAACGTCGCAGTTCCAATCGGACTTGACATACCACAGCACTGACTCAACGGTGCAGCGGTGCGCGTGCAAAATAAATATTACAAACGAGCTTCCAAGAGACTATTCCCGCGCCTGGCTTATTACACGCGCATGTAATACTGACGTAAGACGTGTCCGCGATTTTCCCGCGGACGGCTTGTTTTCCTCCTTTATAAACGCCGGACTGGGTGTGGGTGGAATTTCATTTTTTCTCTCACGACGATTCTGCTCCCCCTACGCAATATCCTTGTGTCTCTTTTTTCATTCTACATAATTATTGACGCATCTACTATTTTTGTACAGCTTTCATTGTGTTGCCATTGTAAAGCTATTCGTATAATGTACACCGTGTTCAACTCCTAGTTCTAAAAACTTATTTATAGCGGGCGAACTTAGTAAAAGCAAATTATTTTAAATTAGTATTTTCCAATTATAAAAAAACACAATTTATATTAATTAATGACTATTCATAATTAAAATAAATGGCCATTTCTCACGCTTGCAATTTATACTTGTTCAATTTTTATAAAAATAAATTATTTTAAACTAGTGTTTCTTAATTATTAAAGGAAATGCAATTTATATCAACTAGCGACTGTATATTTATAATTAAAATAAATGGCCATCTCTCTTGCCCTTGCAATTTATGTTCTATTCTTTCAACTAACGATTACGTGTCGGATCGAGTATTTGATCGCGGACTGTTGTTCAGGATCCATCAATCTTTTTCCGTTTTCGTAACGAGCTTATCCGCAATTGGGTAGGTTAGGCACGTCTGAACGAACCCGGGACTGGCCGCGCCGATGCGAAGGACTTTCACTTTTATTGGTCTCCTTGAAGGAAGTTCTCCCGGTTGTCGACAGTTTTGCTCTGCATCCGCGGGGAATTACAGTTAGCTCCGCAAGGACGGGCCGACGGCCTCTCCCGTTAAGAGCGACAGACGTTGTATGGACGACCGGCGTTCACATCGTCGACCTGTCACGACCTGCACGTCCGAAGGTTGTGGATAATCATTTAAAGTCCCTCAGCTTTCTCGAGTTGCTGCAATTAGCCGAGATGTATTATGCATATATCTCACATCTCGTAAAAAAAATTGTGGCTTTCCACGATATCAAAAAAAATACAATATTCGATATCGGTTAATATAAAAATTGAAATACGATAAATATCAAGGCCTAATTTTTTTTCTTGAATTCTACATACTGATGTTCGATTAATGAATAAATCAACAAACAAGTAGTTATACAACGAATAATAAGATAATATATTTAAAACATACCATTTATCATATAATGACTTCATTTAGAAAGCAGTTTCAATGAGAAATATAAATTAAACGAAGCAATATTTAATTGCTTGCTTGTTTAGTACGAATCTGATAAATGCATTAAAAAAATTAGTTTCATGATTTTTTTTTTAATTCTATTATATATTTGCACTAATGAGGAAAATAGTCAGTCTAGTTATACATATGTTAATCTGAAGAACAAATTCTTCGATTTTGAAACTATTTCAACAATAAAGAGATAATAGATAATTATTTATAATTATATGAGAAGTGGTAACAATTCAGTTGTGGGATTCTCTAAATATTTTATCGACAATTGTCGCTATCGTTAACTAGCGACAGCCAATGACAGCCATGCTTTCTTCTAGGATTAGCCTGTCATTGGCTGTCGCTAGTTAATGATAGCGACAATCATTGATAAGATATTTAGAGAATTCCGCTACTGGTCATTAAATAATAGGTAATAATAATAGCACATTTCAATTATTCCGATCTTTAAGGAGGATCTTTAATTATTCTTAAATCTTTGTTATTTATAATAGTATTCCTTGGCTATTAGTTATTATCTCTTTGACAATTATTCTGATTCATCTGTCGAATTTTGCAACCAGAAAATTGTTTGCAATTAAGCGCGATAAGAATATTGAATTATTTAAGGCAGAAAAGTTGATATAACTATCGCGATACACGCTTTAAGAGAAATCTATGAAAGGTACATACATTTATTTGTATTATATTTAATTGTTTATTTATTATATTTATTTATTTGTTATATTTGTTATTTATTTATTATATTTATTTAATATAAGAGATCTTATATATCTTCCCGATGCTGATCGCGCAGCCAGCCTCAGGAATCTCGTGCATAGTTCGATCGTGGACACTCGCGAAGGATCATTACCGAATAGTCACACTTTTCAACCGGCCGACAAAGCTATCGTGGCATTTTAATGGCGCGCCATAAAATGCACGATCGATCGGTCGACTGTATTTGGACAGGACGACTATCGCGCGTCGCCTTCATCTCACACTGCACACGCTCGCCGACTTTTTGCCAGTCGAGGTGGAATGACCGGCCCTGAAACGTTCGAGCGTGTATATGCATTATCCGTCTCCGGTTTATTTCTAGCGGTTCGCGAATTCGTGGTAAGCGCCTCCTCTCCACGCCGTACTCGTACCCGAGTGATGTCATCCCCTGAAATCGCTGCGGCGGGGTGTTTAGTTGCGTAAGAATCGACCGGCAAGGAGAACTCATTGTCCGTAGTCTCCCTCCTTTCTCCCGCTCCGTCTGCTATAGATGCGAGGATGAAAAACAAGCGTGCATACTACAAAGTTAGAATTGTGTACATATAATCTTTCCCATTTAGCTATCTTCAAAATCACGTAATTTTCTTTCATATTCTTTTCTTCTTAAACATTTCTTATATATATATATATATATATACTTTTGCAAATTTTATTATTTAGATATTTATTTCTTGTTTCAAAGCTCTCTTTGAAACAGATAATCTTGAAATTATAATTACTTCGATTTAACATTTATATGTATATTGATGCTTATTTCTACAAATGTAGATTAATTTAGGTTTAACTTACTCTTTATTTTTTTGTAATTCTTAAAACTATAGAAAAAGATAAAAAGTAAACAAAGTGTCTTAAGACCGTAAATGTAAATATACAACTGAATAACAAAAGTCTCAGTTTAAGCTAGATCTTGTAATATACTTAAATAATATTAGTATAAATTTATGTATATAAAATAAAGAAATATAAATTAAATTAAAAATTAATTTATATTAGTACAAACAAGAGATCTAAGTACCATGACAAATAATCAAATAATTAAGAAAATTAATTAATACAAAATAAACGAACAATGAAGACTGTAACATACGATGTAATATTTCTCTTTTAGATAAAATATATACAACGCAAAGAAAATTCATTTGATGGAAAGTTCAGTTAGATATATATACTGTGAATTTTATTTCTTCGTGCGAATGTGATTATTTAAGATCGATCAAGCAGCGAAGAGAAATTAATGCACATATTAATGCACGTGGCGCACCTGTGATCCCGGAAAGTTTTCTTGGTGTCATTTAAATACGACACTGACCTATCGACAAAGCTACCTCTTAGAACAAGCTGCGAATGATAAATAGTATCGCAAACACGCATCGCGCGGTGACCTGTTTATATCCCAGTAGACTTTCATTATTTCTTCTCTCAACGCTCGTCGCTGTCGAACGTGCAACATGACGAATTCTAAATTTGCAGAAAATACTCGTTTCTCCCGATTCACTTTTGTTCCTCGGAAATATGCGCGATCGAAAATCAAAATGGATTCTGTTTTCTGCAACAGTTGATTAAAGTCGCAATTTGCTGTGTTTGTACTTACTTCCGTTCGTCTTTTTTCTCTTTATAATTGATAAGGTTGTTGACTCGCACATAATGTAAAGAAAGAGAGTAGGCTCCGACGAAATACTATCTGACAAATTGCGCGCCAAAAATCTCGATCTGTATTCCTGTGGCACGTCGACCGTAAACCTTGATAATCTCATTGACTGATGATCAAGATTCCGAGATCATTCTCGTGCCGGTGACACTCGCGTGTGATCTGGCTACAAAATTGATGCAGCAGATGTACATAAGCGACATACCTTCACCGTCGTAGTGCAGATGCATAAACTTTGGCGCGAAGTCTTGTCTTTTGATGTTAATAATCCTTTAATTATCCAGTATATTATCTGGGTAATTAAAATAAGAACAGATTACGAATTCTGTTCAGAGAATCATATTAGCACATCTTAAGACCTTACTTAAGACAGTCTTTAAATAAGAACCAACTATAAATACCGGTCTATATTCATAGTTATGACAAAAAAAATTGTCAAATTAATTATATACCTAGAAATAAATGTGATTCTTAATTTTTCTCAGAAACAAGAATATATTTTGGAAATTCTATTGATTAAAAATGTTGTTTTAATGAAAAATATTTCTATGTAATATAATCTGTAAGATTTTTATTGTGCATTTTCCCGCTTCTGTCATAATTTGAGAAGTAGTAATAAACAGGAGCCATAAATACATACTGAAATCTCTTTATACATAATTGTTATTATCATAGTTTTTATACGGTCGATTATATGATATATTGATATATGATATATCATAGTTTTTATACGATATTATATGATATATATGTATTGTTCTTGACATATATATCATATTTAGTGATTCAAGATTGAATTATTTAAAGCATTTTAAGATCTAGCTTCGACCGTATAGGGCTCTTATTTATCGGTTGTGTTTCTCACATACGCGGTCTGAAAAATGATACATAGTTTTTATGTTTTTTATTTGAAAAAATAAATACAAAGTAAATATAATGAGAGAAGTGAATATACACGCATGTATGTGCATATTGAAAAAAAGAAGAAAATGCAATTATGGTAAAATGGTAATTTAAAAAAATTATAAAAATGAAGTGTGACAGGTACAGTAGTCTTAAACTATCTTTTTCATACCTTATGAACTTATAAAATTAAATGATAGAAATAGAAGAAAAAAATATATCATCGTGTAACTTTTCAAATTACGTGATTTTAAAAAATCACGTACTGATTTGGAACAATCCATTGCGTGATTTACATGTTTTAATTACATGATTTCGTTATATAACTTTGTGACGTAATTTTTTTCAATAGGGTAGATTTAGTCAATAGCCCTGTTATTCTATCAGCGATTCCTATTAGGAATATTGAATGATTGTATAATTTTATACAATACATAACTACGAAAATACAGTCTATTTGTGCATAAAACTATAAGAAACAACAAATTTTACCAAAATTACCAATAAATTACCATTTCACCGCAATTTTACCGTAAGTAATTATAAAATTGAATTTGACAGTAATTTTACATCTCTAATGGTGATAGTTGGAAAATAAAAGAAATCGAGCGAATAACGTCAGTGACGATGAACAGAGCCGTATTAGCATCTTAAGGTATTACTTGAGACAATTTTAAAGTAAGAACGGATTATGAATATCGACCATAGACATAGAATGCGTTCCGATATTCACTGCCAGTGCTGAAACTATACAGTATACGTTACGTGCACTATATATTTTCAGCACTGACAGATATCGGAACACACCCATAATCTATGTCATAATGGCCAGAATTCATAGTCCGTTCTTATTTTAAAATCATCTTATGCAATGTCTTGAAATACAGTCTTCTTGTGATCGGCTTATGACATCTTAAGACGGTCTTAAAAATCTCTATTTAAGACGGTCTTAAATATAAGATCCGACTAATTGTAAGAATATTGACTTGAGTCTAAAGATGAAGATTATCGCCGTCATGTCTAATCAACAATCGCGATCGCTATTAATCGACGACTGCCGTGTCTGGTTTATGTTGTGAACACGCGCACGCCGAAGGGAACGATGGTGAGTGGGTGCGGTGAGAGATTATTGTTTATTCATTCGAGGATTATCCTTCGGCGAGTTCAGTGGCTGCGCCTACTTACAGAATGACGGTAATCCTCTCGCTATTTTTTACACCCTCCCACCAAGCGTGGCTCACCTCCACACGACAAGAGGGACTGCGATGGAGGCACGTTTGGGTGGTGATTTATTTATAGCCGCGCGATTAAGGTGCGCGAGGATCACCTTCATGCAAAGGAAGAACAAAAAATAAAACGAGAGAGGAAAAAGGAAATTTGAACGAGACTCTTGTCGCCTCTTATTTCTTTATGTTCTTTGCAGGCCTCATTTGCGCCGAGGGTAACCTTTGGAAAGACCAAAGAAGATTTGTAGCCGGATGCCTAAAGAATTTCGGTATGACGAAGTTACCCGGCACCAAGAGAAACAGACTGGAGGAAAGGATTCTTGCGACCGTGAACGAGTGCACGTCGGTAAATTAAACGCTTAGGGTATTTAACACAAGGCCATCATGTCACTAAATCTGCCCCTAAATGAGTATATCGATGACCGAACATTTCATTCAAGAAGGAATATTCAACTACAAGTTAACATTTATTTATCTGGAAATGTCATCGCATTTAATGAAGCTATTAATTTTTGTGACATTTTGATGCCATCGTTTTCGTTAAAAAACAAGCACTCATGTACGATATCGAAAGAAAGTTTTAATTAATTATCCGTTGTATTAGGAACAAACATAAGAACATGAATTTGAAGTATTGCAAATGTGTTTTTCAAAATCATTCCGCGTTAACTAAAAGTATATGGACAATGAAGCAACTGAAAATAATTATGTGATATCTTCCTACAACCAAAATCTGGACATAAGACGTCTTAAAGATGTCTTTTAGACATTATGCAATCCATTTAATGCTACACGAAAAGAACAATATAAATAATTAAAATATCTAAAAATTTAGTTAGGTATACATCTGAAAATAATTTTATTAGACCGTCACAATAATTATGCAGAAAACTTTATCATGATGAGAAATGATGCAAAAAGTTTTGACATTTTAGCAGCTTGAACGTCCTACATAATTATTTTGATAGTTCAACAAAATTATTTTCAGATCTGTAGCTTTTTTAGATACTTTGACAAAATCATCTTTTTCGCTTTAAAGCATTTGTAGCATCAAGTGGACTATAATCTATATCATAAGATATCTTAATTCGTTCTTTTCTTAAGATCGTCTTAAGATGCTAATATGGCTTTGTGATTGACTTATGACAAGATTGTACTTAATACAGTCTTAAATATAAAAACTAACTATGAATACGCTCTTAAAGACGTTTTTAAGACATCTTTAAGAGCGTATTCATAGTTAGTTTTTATATATGTCTCGATTTTGGACATGCGTGCTATTTGAGTCCTTTATTGATATCTTAGAAACTAAAAAAACTTACTATGGAAAATGGTATTGATCCATGCGAGACGCTTCATCATTACGTGGGTAATATGATAAATGACCTCGTGTTTGGTAAAGTTTACAAGGAAGACGACGAGGTATGGAAATGGCTGAGACACTTGCAAGAGGAAGGAGTCAAGCATATTGGAATTGCAGGGCCGCTCAACTTTTTGCCGTTCTTCAGGTATGACAATATTTCTGATTCCCACAATTCTTCCCACCATTTGCATAGTACGATATTTTATACTTCGGTAACGAAAAGTAAACCGCATTACCGAAAAAACTGAGTAAATTAATTTACACTACTAATTAACACGCTGATGATGCGACAATAATCCATTCAACGTCTATCATGCAAATACTGTGTTTTTCATCGAAGGCGGTGTCTTTTGATAAACATAGAAAGATAAGCAACTGCCTTTTTGTACGTATACACAAGTGATAAATTGAATCGAATAGCAAACGGTAAATACAAATCATTGTTAAAAAAAAATAACACGGAGGACAATTTTATTCACGTTAAATTATTATGTTAAATTTACATAAGTTAGTAAACTGGAAGACAATTGACAAAAGTTATAAATATAAAATCAAATTAGCTTATTCTAACGATGGTAAAGCGGATGTAAGATAACGTAATTATATCATTAATACGAGTAAATTGTAATTATTGACACATATTCGTTATTTCGAATTTCTATTTTACTTTTATATATCTGTATTTAAATAATTAAAACTTATTCAAACTTACCAAACGTTTGATAAAATAAAAAAAATATGACAAAAATTATGGCATAACAAATTATGAATTAATTTAAGATATAAAGTAGGGGAGACCGGGGTCAGTAAACTATAGGGGTAAGTAAAATAATCGAGGCTACGTTATAAACAAATCGCGCCAGACACGCGTAAACTCGTCTGAGCACGCAGCAGCGACTGCCGCTCAGTCTGCTGTAACATCTCGTTCCTAACACATCTATGATAGAAGTTACGCTACAATTTAAAAAAATCGTACACCTAAGTAAACATTTTTATTCTTAAAGTTTTTGTTTTACAATTGTATATAATTGTCTGAGATATTTTATTTCCATTTAGGTAGTAAGCATAGTTCTTACTTAATAAAGTCCAACAGATTTTTTTTGTTTATCTGGTTTTGTTATCGTATACTGTTAATGTTTTTAAAAAATGAACGGATGAGGCTAATAGGCTAACCACAATACGAGGCTATATGATTAATTTAGTGACGATTCTGATAGTATCTACTCCCAAACTTCTTGAAATGAAATCTCGATACAAATTGATAGAAATCTTATCGTTCTCAATCATTCTCTATCAACTTTTTTTACCAGTAATAATAGTTAAATTACATGTATAAGAAATTTTTCATGCATATGTATAAATATGTATAAACATATATAATATGATAAATTATATACGTTTATGAACATTTATACATAAACATGTATAAATATTCATAAACATATATAATTATATATGAAACATATCCATATATGTTCATACATCCTTCTTTCTTTTGTAAAATTATTTTTAAGTGTAATAGAAGTAATAATAATAATGTGAAAATATTAAGAATAATTAAAAGTATAATTTTGTGAACATGCGTGTGGATACTCTAAATGCATAAAGGGTAACTTATCGTATTATGTTTGTTATAACTGTAATTCGGATAACGATTCGGATTAGATAAATTGTCATTTAGTACAAAGTTATACATTTTTTATAATAAATATGTTTGTGTTTAAAATACATTTTTATAAAATTTTTGTTATTATGTAGCCAAAGATGTACCTTAAAATATTTATTAATCTTCATTTTAATAATGTTAATCAAATTACCCCATACCATCAGTCATTTTACCCCGGTCCCGGGGCTAGTTAAATCAGATGGAATGCATTAGAAAAATACATTTTTTTTCATAGTAATTATCAGTTTTCCCTTATTATTAAAATATTATTAGATAGTCAAATGTATGTAGTAACTAGCGTAGAATTCATTTTTTCGATAAGTTTCTTAATTTCGTCTATAAAAATTCGAAACTAAAAAATGAGTCTACTATCACCGGTCTCCCCTAATATACAGGATGTCCCATTTTAAATAATGCATTAAGATTTCTCGAAAACTATGATAGATACGGAAAAATGTTTCAAACAAAAGTTGTATGGTTCAGAGGAGACATAAGAAGGTACCATTGATTTGACCTTGGGTGGTGTCGTCAAAGCCAGGTCAAGGTCACATCGATTTTTTAAAATGGAACCCTCTATTTTTCATTACATTTTCTTGTAGCTTACCTCGAAAGCTTTTCAAAACCCTATAATAAAATATTTTTTTATTAAGTATTTTTCGAGTTATAAGGCTCGAAAGTTACAGTACAGCCATTAGCATTACGCAAGTTGTCCGACCGACGGCTAAAATCTCTTGAATGTTGTTCAGGATCATGTCCTGGATATCATTCAAGGTCATTGGAGAGGTTGTACCTCTTATTTTTATTTTTACGAAAAATGAATTTTTAGTGCAAAAATGAAAATAAGAGGAATTATCTCCAATGGCCTTGATCTTGACAGATAGTACTGCGCAGTAGTATTTAGAGGCACTACCCTGATGAGAACACGTATGTGGTATGCACGTAGAATTCCACGTGTTTATGTAGACTACGTGGATTAAAAATTTATTCACATAATATCCACATGAATGCAACGTTGACATTTCCTTGCCAAATCGAAATAAATTTTCCTCAAAATTTCAACGTGGATTCTTCCACATAGATTTCAACGTAAACACTTCCACATAGATTTCAATACGTATAATCCACATGGAATTACTGATGATATTTAACGGGAATAAAAATAGGAAATAATAATGTGGAATTCATGTGGATAAATTCACATCGATTTTCACTCTGTGCATCCATGTGAATTGCACATTATTATTTCCTATTTTTATTGAATTATACGTATTGAAATCTATATGTAGAAGTGTCTACGTAGAATTCACGTTGAAATTTTGAGGAAAATTTATTTCGATATACACATATACACTCAGTTCCAAAAAAAGCGGTACACTATAAATTTGGGAAAAATTTACCAAATTTCAAATGATCATAACTTGGTAAATAATGAAGATAAAAATATATTTAAAACAGCAAAATGAAGCTTGAAATGTCCACTTTAAGATTATTTGAATGGGAATTGTACTAGGCCATTATTTTCAAAATGGCGGATGATAAAGTGACAACATGCAAAATTGATAATCAAAGGTCCAACTTTGCGATGGTGCATAGTGTGAATCAGGTGTCGCCGCTCAGTCGGACAATATGTATGTGAAAGTATAGAATTTTATCTTTAAAATGCTTTTTTATAACCGACCTCGATACGACTATTTTTCGCTGAGTTATTCCAAATTTAAGATAGCGCTGTCATTAGTCTAAATGCTTGTAATTTTTCCTAATATGAACTGCATGGAGTTTGATTGGTTAAAACACCACATTGTGTACGTGCGTGTTTGCGTGCGTGGTGCGTGTGTGTGTGTATGCTTCGACAAATTCTTGAAGAAGACTGAAATACAATTACACAAGATGAAATTAAAAGACTGATAAGGAGTATGCTGGATCGTATGAATAAGATAATACGCGTACGAGATCATATACACTATTAATATACACGCACGAACACACATATGTAACACACGCACGCACGCACCCATGGTGTTTCGACCAATCAAACTCCATGCAGTTCATATTAGGAAAAATTACAAGCATAATTTAGGCTAATGACAGCGCTATCTTAAATTTGGAATAACTCAGCGAAAAATGGTCGTATCGAGGTCGGCTTTAAAAAAGCATTTTAAAGATAAAATTCTATACTTTCACGTACATGTTGTCCGATGGAGCGGCGACACCTGATTCACACCATGCACCATCGCAAAGTTGGATCTTTGATTATCAATTTTGCATGTTGTCACTTTGTCATCCGCCATTTTGAAAATAATGGTCTAGTACAATTGCCATTCAAATAATCTTAAAGTGGACATTTCAAGCTTCATTTTGCTTTTTTAAACATATTTTTATCTTCATTATTTACCAAGTTATGATCATTTGAAATTTGGTAAATTTTTCCCAAATTTATAGTATACCGTTTTTTTTGGAACTGAGTTATATATATAGGGTGTTTCATTTTAAGTAATATAGTTGATTATCTCGCGAATTGATGATTTTATTGAAAAATTTTTCGAATAAAAGTTACATGGCTTGAAAGGGGACATATGATGGAAATGTGGACTTGACCTTGCGTAACCTTGTCAAAATCAGGTCAAGGTCATTAATGTTTTTTTAAATGGAAACTCCTATTTTTTATTACATATTCTTGTAGCTTATCTCGAGAGCTTTCCAAAACACTATAATAAAGTTACTTTTCGTTAAGTACTTGTTAAGTTATAAGGCAAGACCGATCACTGATCCGGCCGATTAACAGATGAGATGTATGGATAACGCCGGCGTATTGTAATTTTCAAGCTTCATAACTCGGAAAGTACTTAACGAATAGTAACTTTATTATAGTGTTTTGGAAAGTTCTCGAAATAAGCTACAAGAATATCGAATAAGAGATAAGCTATAACGATCCAGTACGATAAATCGATACACGCAATCGATCTAACTTAACGCGACATATTAAGATACTAACAACTAATTATAACACGCCGCCCGCCTTGACAAATATAACATATTCGCAACATAGATATAATTCAATTCACGAAACGTAACTTATCTATTGTATTATAATTCCTTCGTCGCAACTAATTCTAAAATACTTATTTTATATCAGATTATGAACAAGCACTATCTCTAAAAAATGTCGGTGTCATTTTAACACTGATGTGTGGAATTTGATACTAATATGGGTGTCTATATAATTCTCACCATGTTGGTGTGAAATCAACACCGTTTTTTCGGTGTGAATAATTCGCATTTTTACGGTGTGAATTTCCACATTGAAAACGGTGTTAATTTCCACACAGAAAACGGTGTTAATTTTCACACAGAAAATGGTGTTATATCAATAACTTCGCCGTTGCAGATAAGAGATAAAGAAATGAAATGTTCCATAATTAGAAAATTCATACGTTTGTCTAATTACCATGCTGCGTTTCACTGTTTAACATAGATTTATGTTCCAATTTTAAACATTCATTACCTCTAACAATGAATTCTTCCGCTGTATCACTCACATCTAAGCGGACAAATTTTTTAACCTTAAGGTATTTAACCTTAATAAGCATTATTACAATCGATTATGTCAAACGCTTTTTCGACACTGCACTGCGAACACACTGATTATCGAGAATATCGTTGTTAACTTGACACGAAAATGCCGAGGATGATGAAAATCCACACATTTTCCTAGCGTTTTCCGTATTCTCTCGACGTTAAGAGCCCTGGCACACAAAAAACTTAAGGCAGTAAGACGTAAGCAATAAGGAAATTAACATGTTGAATTCGCTACTGCTTATGTTATGGCCTTATGGACTCTACTGTGATTGGTCAATTCGTTTACTGCTTACATTTTACTGCTTAAGTTTTTTTGTGTGCCATGGCCCTAAAGATGTCTGGGCGTGAACGTCAGACAAAAGACACGAACTAATGTAACCTCAAACGCTGTAGCGATTGGTTCTTTGAAGTCACGTGTGCGCAATATCACACTCTGCACGGTGAAAACAAACAATGCCACATCAAAATGTGACACCACGTTTGTCGTGTGAAAAATTCACCATATTTTGGTGTTAAAATTCACACCAAGTTATTTAACCACATGGATGTGGTGAAATTTCACACCGCTATTTTTTAGAGTGCTAAATATTTTCAAAATGACAAAATAAAAGTTGTAAGATGCCCATTTAATGTATACGCATCGTCCATTTCACATATATTCCAGCTTCTTTCATTGAAGAATATAAATTTCTTGTGAACTGTACGGTCAGTTTAAATGAAACTTTACGAGAACAAACCCAAGTGTTTACTTTATGATTACGATTTTTAAATTGCTGTCTTATACGCAAGTATCTCAATTTAAAAGAGAATAACTACAGAATAAGATTATATCTTCAACTTGTAATGCAAAATTCCATAAATCTAGAACTAAACATCTTCAAAATGGTACGGTAAAAGTCAATGAGATGATTCCTTCTAGATATCATTGACATTATTAACTTTTGCATTACATGTATATTATAGACTTGTCTTATTTTTCGCCAAAAGCGAGAACCCCCTTAACTACTCGATCATAGGGGAGATGTTGACAATAGCTCTTTTATACACTCCCTGATTAGTCTTTAGGGTGGATTATTCCGTCTGGATTATTCCGTCGGAGAACCAGGGTGTACCTCAATAATTCTAGCCAGACTCCACTTAAACGGTTTGTTTTCGCTCTCCTTCAACATTACCATCTGTCCTATTTTGAATATTATTTTAGTATCTGAACGCCATTTAATCCGCTGTTGGCATGTCATTAGATATTCCGTTTGCCATCGTGACCAGAATGCTGCTTCAGTTGTTCTACGTGCTGCCATCTTGATAGTCTGTTTTCAGAAACTTCTGTGCATCCACCTCCGAGTAACCATGTAAATTTTCTTCGATTAAAAAATGACCTGGAGTTAGAGTACGGAGGTCGTTTGGATCTTCTGATAATGGTGTTAACGGTCGGGAATTTAACATGGCTTCTATTTGAGTTAGTACGGTCGTCATCTCAGTAACTGTCAGACATGCTTCGCCTAGGATGCGCTTCATATGTAGTTTCAGTGCACGTATCGCTGCTTCCCAAAGCCCCTCGTAATGTGGAGACCTAGCGGGTATAAAATGCCAGCTTATTTGCTCTGAAGTCGCATAATTTTGGATGTTGTCCTTGAACTCCTTACTCTCTAGTACTTCCTGCAACACATGGTTTGCTCCAGCAAAATTTTCCCATTGTCCGAATACATATTCCTGACCTTGTCTCTTCGTGCCATAAATCTCTTTAATGCAGCAAGAAAAGAATCAGTAATTAAGTCCTCTACTGATTCAATATATACTGCCTTCACTACCACGCAAAAATCGCCATATACGCCTTATATTACTTGTTGTTGCGATGAGTACGATCTCGCACGTAAAATGGTCCGCAATAATCTACTCCTGTATTATATTATAGAAAGGTCTGGCCACGTTGACTCTGACTGAGGTAGCTGCCGCATCAATTGGATAACTGCCAACTGGGCCTAGGACTTGCTCTCTTACACTTAATGCACACACTTAATGCATACACTTGTGTAAAATTTCTTTAACTCGACTTCTTGCGAAGACGGGCCAGAACTCTTCTCTTATGGAGTTTAAAGTGGTCTGCACTCCGGTATGGAACAGTTTTTCGTGATAATGTAAAACGATCAATTTAGTAACGTAATGGTGGGATGGAAGTATAATCGGACGTCTCTTCTGGTAAGACTGCATGCTTCAGCCTACCTCCAATCCTTAGAATGCTTTTGTCATCAAAATATGGCAGTAATGCCACCAGTTTTGAGCCTTTTCTAACCTTATTACCTAACTTTAACATTTTTATGTCTTCTATAAACTCCTCTGCTTGTACCTGTCTAACTATCATTAGCTTCACTTCCTTAATTTCAATTTATCGCTCCTGCTCTACGCTCATCTTTGGCACGCCTCGCATTGTACATGAATCTTAGAACGTATGTTTCCACGCGTAATAATCTACATATAATAAGACGAAAATCTTTCATATTCTATGACCGTTTCACGCTTAACTATTGTTGCTATTATCATTCGCTTTCTTTCTTCGGGAATGTTTTTTGAAACAATTCCTCAGCTTCCTTTGGCCAACAACTTGTGTTTTGACTTAACTATGCAGGTCCATTCCACCAAACGCTAGCCTTTATGAGTTGTTCTGGGATTTGTTATATGTTGTATACTCCTTGATATTAAGTTCGCGGAATTATCCTTTGATCCGACGTGTCTCCATTCGGAAGCTGAGGAATTATTGTGAATCTCGCTGACCCGGTTTATAACAAACATTTGCCATCTCTTAGATGGTGAATTTATCCATGCGAGCACTATTTTAGAGTCCGTTCAGTAGAAATTTTCCTCTACTTCTAACTTTAAACTGCTTATCACTTGACTCACTAAATTTACTAATAGGACGGCCCCACACAACTCTAGTCGCTGTAATGATAAGGCTTTCATTGGTGCTACGCGCGATTTCGAGCAAATTAATTTAACAATCTTTCCATGTTTGTCTCTTTCGCGGAGGTACAGACATGCACCGTATGCTTTCTCGCTTGCGTCACAAAACCCATGTAATTGACAATCGTCTATTCCTGACACTATCAATCTAGGAACCTTTAACTCGTTGAACAAGCACAATTGTGATTTTATTTGATTCCAATCCTATATATGCATGAGCACTGATTCGTCCCAATCAATGTCTAAGTTCCATAATGCTTGCATTAATACCTTTGCGCTTGTTACTATAGGTCCTACTAATCCTAGCGGATCAAAAAGTTTGCATACTTGGGACAACATTACTCTCTTCCTTGTATGTTCCTTGATCGTTTTCCTTTGATGATACCTCGTTGCAAAGTATCATCTTGTGGGTTCCACAATACTCCTAGTAACTTCGACTCCCTTTCTTTGCTAACGTCTACATTTTCCATTGTCGCATGCACGTTTTCGTTATACGATATATTGGTTCTCCACTTATGTAATTTGAACCCTCTCCCTTTGCTAACAACTCTGTCAGTTCCTTCTTTAGTTTGATGATTTCTGCTTTTATAGTCCCTCCCGTGAGCAGGTTATCCATGTAAAAATTATTACACATTACCTCGGCGGCTTCGGGATAATTAGCTTTCTCAGATTCAGCTAATTGGTGTAAGCATCTTACCACTAAAAATGAAGCAGGCTTTGTGTCGTACGTTACCGTCAGTAGCTCGAAATCTTGTATTTTGCTATTTGAATCCTCCCGCCAAACAATGCTTTGTAACGACGTTTATTTATTCTCAAGACTTGCTCATACATTTTTTTCAATATTGGCGCATAATACATACTTGAAACATCTAAATTGTATAATCAATGAAAACAAGTTTGATTGTAGTAGACCTTTTTATAGCACCTTTATATAGCACATCGTTTAACGATTTACCTTGTGAATACGTACTAGAAGCATCGAACACTACTCTAGTTTTTGTTGTTGTACTATCCTGCTTTATCACATTGTGATGTGGAAGGAATACTCTAAATTTACCTTCTGTATTTGTGTCTACGGCCCTCATATGCCACAATTGTTGATACTCCTTCATAAAGGCTACATATTCCGTTTTAAATGCAGGTTGCTTCGAAAACTTTCGTTCCGACGCTAGGAACCGCTTTAAAGCTACTTCTCTGGAATTAACAAGTAATGACAGCATTTTCTCTTTGACGGGTAACTTGACAACAAATCTGCCCTCTGCCTGGCGCCTATAACTTAATTTAAATAATTTTTCGCAATAGTCTTCTTCTGTTATTAGTACTTTTTGTGCCTACATAATCCTCTACCTCCCAGAACTTATGGACGCTTCGAGTTAGCTCTTCTATTGTACTCAAGTTACAACTCGTTAGTAGCCCTTTATTCGATGAAGAAGGCAGGCTAATTGGTCCAGATATTAACCATCCTAATGACCTATGTAACACCGATTTGTTTTTTCCTAGCCTTATTTGTCCTATGCAAACAAGTTCCCAAAATCTTTTGGCTCCTATCAACATGTCTATTCGGCTAGGAATGTTAAATTATGGATCGGCTAACTTAATATCTTTGGGTATATCCAAGTTCGTTATGCTCAACTCCGTGGGTACGTTTTGTGTAATTTTTGGCAGTGCTATGTATTGCATATTGAAAGTCCATATTGAAAGTACGAAATCGCGAAGTTACATTCAAATCCACTGATTTCATTGCGCTCGATATATGCTGACTTATTCCCAATATCTTTATGTAATTATCTTTAGTCTTTACGTTCAGTCTTTTAATCAATTCTTCCGTAACGAAATTGAATTGTAACCCATTATCTAGTAATACCCTTGCTTCTTTGTATATACCCTGCTCTTTATCGTTCTGAACTAATACTATGACGATAGATAATAATACTTGACTAGGTGTTACCTTTTCTGTCGACTGTGCATACGTCTATATCGTATTATTTTTCTGACTTACGTCTTCCTTATGTTGGTTGGAATTCGAATTGTCGCGGTGCAATCCTTTGCTATGTGCTTGTCCTTTAAACAATTCAAATACAGCCTTAGTGCCTTTGCCTTACTCAAGTGATCTGCAACCGAAAATTCTTTAAAGCTCTTACACTGATAAATCCGATGATCACCCTTGTAATAAACGCATTTAACTCCGGTTATTGCTGCATGAGCAGTTGTTACTTTATTGTTAATTTGTCGAAATTTATTGTTTAATTCTATGGACGAACTTCTTCTAGCTACTGCCTCCAGAGTTTCACACCTTCGCGTTAAGAATTCTATCAATTCTTTAAGAGAAGGCAATTGTTTGCTCTGCGCGCTACCTTCCCATTCTTTTGTAGTAAAATAATACTACAAAATTTGCTCGCTATTATATATATTAACAAATCGTGCCAATTTTTTACTGGGTGGTTCAATGCCGTTAACGCTCTGGTGTGTTTTAACATGCCGTCTAATAAATTAGCATTTCGTAAAGCAACACTGTTTTCCTTTCTCACAATAATTCAAATATTGCCTTGATATGCTTCTGAATCGTGACGCATTCATTGTCACCGTTCCTTTAATCTGGACCAAGCATCACGATAATTAGCTCCTGTAATTTCTAACGACTCTATCGCTTCCGCGGCTTCTCTTTTTAATGCGGCGTTCAGGTAATGGAATTTCTGGATGTCATTTAACGAATTATTAGAATGTATTAAAGAATCAAAGATACCAAAAAATGAATGCTACTCCTCATAAACTTTACTAAAGGTAGATAAGTCAATTTTAGGTAGCTTGATCTGAATTTCGCTTGCTCTATTTCTTGTGCTATTAATATCCGTAGGAGTTACCGCAATCGCTTGGTCAAGATTAATGGCCGGGGCTGGTCTAACGCGCTTCTAAGCTATTCTTTCGCTCATTAGCTTCAGACTGACATACTTTTCTTCATAATTCGCAATTTTTTGATCAATTTGCTCTTCGCTTATTTCCTTGTCATGAACTGCTAACTCTATCAGGTTTTCCTCTAATGCCTTTCGCAATTCTTCTAGCTTATTTAGTCTTATTTTTACTTTTATGTCAACTTTATCCGGTTGTATCGTTTTTTAAAGTTTTCGATGTGAAACCAGCTTTCGTTTCTTTATTTTTATCCTTTGTATATCAATACATTCCGCCATTTTGAATGACTTTTATATGTTAACTTACGCTATAACTAATATCTCAATATAGAATTAATATGCTATCAAATATCTGTAATATCACAAAGTACCTTGGTACAATAGAATTAGGTTATTTCCAGACTTACATACATGGTGCTTGGACACAATATTCCTTATATCGTCTCTACCTAATGTTCGTAACAACTTGTGTGCCATGCTTTAGTTTCTCGGCGCCATGATGCACGCTGCCTCGTGTGAAAATGGCCGCCTCGTCGTCTCGCACACAATTCTAGGTAGCAAAATTCGTCATTTTGACGTCAAATTCAAGTCATGTTTGTACAAATGACGTCAAGTGACCAAAAAGTGACCATAGGTTTTATTCGACGTCATTGCGTGACGTCAGTATGACGTCATATCGTGACGGCATATTGACGTCATAAGTCGCCAGTTGGATAGCATAATGGTCAGTAAAGGACCAGGATATAACGTCAAAATGACGGCTCACCGATGACGTCAATCGTCTGTGACATTCGAACATCAATTTGACTACACTGTAGTGCAGTCCCGATGAAAACATGTACATGTAAATTCGACGTGGATTCAACGTGGACTAGCACGAGGATTCTACATGAACAATCGAGTGACACAGTCCACTCAAAAATGATAAATCCACGTGGAAATCGAATTGATATTTCTAATCGACTTTTTCTACAAAATTCCTCGTAATATCTATTTAAAAATTATTCTGTTATAATTAGTTGTTAGTATCGTAATATGTTGCGTTAAATCCCAGATAGCAAACACACGTCATTTTGACGTCAAATTCTGGTCATGTTGGTACGAATGACGTCAAGTGACTAAAAATTGACCAACCGATGTTATGACGTCATTATGACGTCGTCATAATGACGTTAGAATGACGTCATATTTTGGTCTTCCTTAATTCTCCATTTGGAAACGTCCTAACATGATGTCATTTTGATGTCGTCGCGATAACACATATAATTTGCGTAGAGAGAGAGAGAGAGAGAGAGAGAGAGAAAGAAAGAGAGGACGTCATTAAGACGATTATTACTAAGACGTCAACAATGATTATTAGAGTGAACAGACATATCACATTGATCAAAAAGTTCCCGGAATTACCACCAGGTGATGCTCTGAGTCAGCTGATTTGAGTTCTGTTTTTTTGGTTAGGTTGCCACATCTATCATTAACATTTCCATCAAATTTTATCGCCATAGCTTGACATTTGTAAAAGTTACGCCGTCTTGAGTACATCTACCTCTGCATGGTTTTCGATTTTTTACAGTTTTAAAAATGGAGTTGAATTTGCAACATCCGTGGTTTTTTGATTCGATCGAACAGAAAAAAATCGCAGGGAGCCATATCGGGTGAATTCGATGGCTGTTGGATG
>NW_017257435.1:292619-294246 GCF_001594055.1 Mycetomoellerius zeteki | reverse complement strand
GGGATAGCGATTATCTCCTTTTACAGTTCGCCAAATTGTTTGTGGTGACACTCCCAATACAGCCGACGCATTCCGAACGCTGGTCTCAGGATGATTGTCAAAATGTTGTAAAATACGATTCCCTGCCTGCAAATCTCTTCGTAACGCTGCTTGAAATCGGTTGTTTTCTTGTCGAATTGAAAATGATCCAGTCTCTCGCAATCTATTAAATGTCAACATAAACACTCTTCGGTTTGGCACTCTTCTGTTTGGAAATCGTCGTGCATATTCTCGCACCGCCTTTAAAGCATTACCGTTGCAGAAACCGTATACAAAAACCATATCAGCATATTCACTATTAGAATACGTACGCGGCATATTGCAAAAGACAAAATTCATCTACTGTTAAAGGCTTTCAAAGAGCGACTGACAAATTCATAACAGAAAGTGGAAAATGTAATCAAATATGTCGGTGCTAGATATGGCAAGAAATGTAAACATTTTTTTTCGATTTCTCTGAAACGGAGCAAAAACGAGCATATGTCTATAGGACTTTTTTTCTTAGTTTTTTACTCCTCTACACGCTCCCGAAGTTTTGCGATTTAATTTGGAAACACCCTGTATATATATATATATATATTGTATAATCACTCACTGAGCTCAGTGAGCTCTTGAATCTGTTTGGTCTATATTTTTAGTTCTAACGGAATATGCCAATCAGATACAAGAGCTCACTAAGCGCTCAGTAAGCGGTGTAGTACTGAATGCACCCATTGAATATCACTTGTCGCTCATCGCCAGTTCTGAGGAACCATTCGACCGTGGCGGACGCGTTTCGGATCGAGTGCTTATAATCAAATATTTTTGAAAGTGTTGCCGATTTTGACTGTGCAATTGCTTCCTCCTGATGCATGTCCGCGGGCTCTGCTCGTGCGTTCGTCCTGACGCGCGTTATTTCGACGTGACGACGTCGTAGATGCAGGCGGCCAATGTTCCGTTCGGGCGGCGTCATTTTCGCGGGCATTGCGTCACTTTTTGCTACTGTAATCCATTAAGACGTACTCCACATTAAGACGTGACCTGGCCATATTGTCCTTCTACTACCTATTTGGAGGCGAGAGCCAATAAACAAAGAAGAAGAAGAAGTCAGTGTGCACTAGGCATAACGCTTAATATCTCGATTCGCGGGGCAAAGCGACACTTTTTTCTGCCAGACTCTTTCGTTTCATGCAAAAACGTGTCGAATAAGCCTAATTTTATTGATGTTTAAGGTGCTGGAGCTAAACTGTATAGGGAAAAGTGAGTGAATTGTGTGCATCTAAAGGAAATTTATTGTCCTGGAATGATTTTCCAAGTTCAAAGCGATATAAGTATAGAAATAGAAACTATAGACATTCTTCTACCATTACGTATCCTCATATTGAACAGATTTTCATTCATTAAGGTTGTGTTTAGCAAAAAGAAAAAACGGAAAAGCGAAAAAATTTCTCGCGCGTTGGATAATTGTGCGCAAAGCAAAAGTCGTAGGAAATGAATAAATTATGAAATGTTGACAAAGAAATAAAAAAATATATTTATTATATTGCAATATAAATATATATTAAATATATTTTAAATATACATTATATATATGAAGCAAAAATACAAA
>NW_017257435.1:291332-292516 GCF_001594055.1 Mycetomoellerius zeteki | reverse complement strand
GGAACTTCGTAGCCAAAAAGTTAATATGGCGTCTTACGCTCATACAATGCAATTGGCCTACATGGGCCTATATATGTATAAGCGTAAGACGCCATATTGACTTTTTGGCTACGAAGTTCCATTTTGCGGTCCCTCTATAGCAGGAAACGCTACTAACGCTGGTGTACGTTTTATGAATGAAGTTTACAGACCCTAACCTAGTACACATGGTACAGTTCAAAATGTCGTCACGGTGCACGCGGTACAGACAGTACAGTGCGAGTTCAAGTTTTCAAATAAAACGTTATTCGGAATATGGGATGCACATGTGAACAGAAAGCTCAAAAGTGATTAGTGAGAGATTACGAGTTAAAATAAAAGACATCATGGACATAGAAACTGAACGATAGCATTACATCCGACGAAGAGAATGCGATTCGATGCGTTTCTTGCATTGCACAATGATAATAGTAAACACAATTGAATACATTATTTATTTGAATATGCTACATGATTGATATTTTGCATTAATACAATAGAATAATAGAAAAATTAATCATTTTTTCATAGATCATGATGATGACTTACTTGCAATTATAAATCCTGTTATTAACGGTATTCAAAGAATGAATCATGTAAAAATTGTAAATTATATAGAAACGACTCGAGCATACATTGAAAAAGACTTTATTATGCATTTGTACTGTTACGTCCAACTCCTAATGTATGAATGGATCGTTTGAGAGAAAGAAGGAATGAGAAGGATGGAGTATGGAAGGACGTTAGAGCAGACGCTATGTCTCGCATGCATCCGAGTGGAAGGGGATGGAGCGAGTCGAACGCACTTAGGTGACTCCAAAATATAGGTCAACGTCCCGATAAGACGCTATGACTCCGATTTCAAGAGTCGTACGATCGTAGGTCCCATTGTAGGTCAACGAACCGAATCGCTTTTACCCGGGAAAGGACCGTGTGCGAATCTTTTTTAGCAGGGCCGAAATACGAGGGAATGAAAGAAATTAACTAAAATATTTCATTGAAACATATAATTACTTTTATTTAATAATTATTCCATAACTAAATTACTTAACGCATTAGATATAAAATTAGATATAATATTTAGATATAATATTTAGATTAGATATAATATATATTTCTTAGAGTAAAAGGTATGTAACGATGGGAGTGTATGTGTGTGTGTGTGT
>NW_017257435.1:289115-289414 GCF_001594055.1 Mycetomoellerius zeteki | reverse complement strand
AGACTGTTATTAACTACTTATGTTTCATAAATGATATCCGAGTGACAACGATCGATCTTCCACGAAAGAAAAGAATCGTGGAGTCTACAGGACGTAACAGTACAGTGCTATCTGTAAAATTTTATTTTGTTATTAGTAAGGCTCATATTTAAAAAAAAAATAAAACAGTAATTTAGTAAAAATAATATAGAAACTAAGGCTCAAATAACTTATAACAGTGCTCGGCACTAGATGCACATTTCGGGCTGATTCCGGCGAGCGACCCCCACTACCACTCGAGTCTCAGCGGCCGAGCCGTC
>NW_017257435.1:288326-288735 GCF_001594055.1 Mycetomoellerius zeteki | reverse complement strand
ATTCTTCAATGACGGAAGATACGACCCTAGCACGTTTAAGATATAGGGACGCTCCTGAGCCAGAGCGTCACGTGAGCGGTCGACGGCTCGGCCGCTGAGACTCGAGTGGTAGTGGGGGTCGCTCGCCGGAATCAGCCCGAAATGTGCATCTAGTGCCGAGCACTGACTTATAAAATTCAAATAAAGTATACGCATTGAAAATTTAATCCATTTTAATCCATTCTCGTTTACTGGGTGTTACAATAAACTGTTTGTTTTTTAATAACATAGCATTAAGACCTTGCTTGGCTCGAAGCCCTATCTTTATTATTTAGACAGTTATTTAGTATTAATTTCGCATCAGGATATGCTCCGATAACAGGGCGGCTCTGGGGGCGTTGGGGATATGCGTCTTTGACTCATGGCTGGG
>NW_017257435.1:282498-288208 GCF_001594055.1 Mycetomoellerius zeteki | reverse complement strand
CCAGGCTGGTGGGACCGGAACCGGCTCTAGGTTTGCCCAGCTGCATCTGCAGGGCAAAAATAAAGGGTTGGTTTCGGGACCGTCATATCAACTATTGGAAGGAAGAGACAAGAACCAAATGCAAGCAGGCGAGAGCCCTGCTGGGAGAGACGCCCAGTAGGGACCTTGCCAGGAGCATTAGGGCCTTGAGGAGAAGGGAAGCTAGGCTGGCGGTGCAGATCTACACGGGCCATGGCTTCTAACTAACTACCACATGCAAAAGATGGGGCACAGTGATAACCCGAAGTGCAGGAAGTGCGAACACGAGGAAGAAACCTCTCTCCACGTGTTATGTGAATGCCTAGCGTATGCAGGACAAAGGCGGCTTCTTTTGGGCTCGATATTTCTCGAGCCTGAGCAGGTATGTCAACTCCAGGTCAGGGACCTCCTCCGTTTCTGGAGGAAGACAGGTCTGATCTGATCTGGAGATAGTACGGCCGGGAAGACACAATGAACCTAGTCTACGTGTCGTTGGCGGGCCCCAACTGGCGGCTGCTTCCCGAGCTTATTATTATTATTATTAGTATTAATTTTTTAAATAACTTAATATAGTAATAAATAAATATAGACCTTATAATAAATTAATATAGATCTTATTTACCTTTAGAGGTACCGATTAAAAATCCTTGTTCATCATAAATGAAATCATTTGCATCACAATCTATAAAGAAAGTGCTTTTTTTCCTCTTCATTGTTTTTTGAACTTACAAATGCACGTATTTTCCAATACACGGTGTTATCCGGTAACGAGTTAACGATGGAAGATGGTACAAAAGTTCTTGTACCTATACACCAATTTTCAAGTGTTCCGTTGAAATAGAACACATGCACTATTTTGCAGTGACATCAATTCCGGCAAATAAAACGTAAATTGTTCTGCACCTTGCACTAGGTACAGAAAGTGCATGCACCGTCGTCAAAAAGAACATATATATGGAAGATGGGTAATTCAAAACCCTTGCGCACAATTGCCCGCTGCGACCTGACTCGATATGAAATACGATTACTTCAATACTTCCTAATCAAATTTAAGGGGGGCACCTCATGTAATAAAAAAAATCGTTTTACAATAGTTCAACATCTTAACGTTCTGACCGTTATGGCGCTTCTTAATTTAAAATTATTAATAATTTAACTCACCAAAAATATGTTCCTTGAGTTTTAGAACGAAATTCGAAGAATTGACGTAATTACAGACGATTTTATTGCGGACCGTCAAGTAGGTAAAGCACCGAGCGCGCGGTGCGTCCCCTTTGTCGACCCTGAGGGTACCATTACATGAAGCGTGGAAACGCGGAAACGCAGAAGACAAAATTAAGGGTTCCTACCCATGCAGCAGAATAGCGTAACGCGGAACGAGAGTGGAACCAATCACAAGCGTTCTGCACCAACTGCAATTGATGCGGAATGCTTGTAATTGGTCCGCTGCATGGGTTTTCACCCTAATAATTCGATTCCATGAGGCTGCCTTTCCATGGAGAAAAAACCATTAAAAATTAATAATTTCTAATTCTCCGTTCCGTTTTTCTACTCAAATTGTGCTCCATGTAATATTAAGAGATAAAACAGGCGGAACAGAACGCGCGAAAACGCTGAAATTTAGTAAACTTTAGTTAATTTTGTCTTTCGCGTTTCCACATTTCCGCGCTTCATGTAATGGCACCCTAAGGCTTTGAACATAACTGGAATATTTATTTTGTGCATCCTATAGAAACATTATACTCTATAGTGTGTACATTCAAATTTACTTTATGGGCCCGGCATAGCAGATTAGCTATAAGTACTCGAAAATCGTTGGTTGTATACCTAAAACTTTAAACGTATTTTTCTCGAAACTACTTTTTTAAACAATAAGGGGGGCACCTCATGTAATAAAAAAAATCGAAAATTTTTTTTTGCATAATTTAATAATTTAACAATAATAAGATTGAAAGACCGCTAATGTTAAACATAATAATTTTAAATTAAGAAGCGCCATCATTTTTCAGACCGCGTATGTGAGAGACACAACCGATAAATAAGAGCCCTATACGGTCGAAGCTAGATCTTAAAATGCTTTAAATAATTCAATCTGAATTATTTAAATATGAATCACTAAATATGATATATATGTACTTGACATATATACCACAATTATAGTCTAACGAATTGTGCACCGAAATATTTCCGGACTAAACACAATTAAATCACTATAGTAAATTTCGCGAATTAAATTAAATTCTAATAATTTCGATCAGGCATATTTCAAAGATATTAATATGCTGAAAAACTGTAATTAAACTTATTGCGAAAAATATTACCTCGGCCGGGAGTCGAACTCGGATCTCTTGTATTCCGTACTAACGTCCTGAGCCATTAGACCACCGAGGCCTAATATTTATACATATTCATGCATGAAAAATTTCTTATACATGTAATTTAACTATTATTACTGATAAAAGTTGATACAGAATGATTGAAAACGATAGGATTTTTATCAATTTGTATCGTTTTCTATAAGTTTATATCATTTTCTATCTATTAACCTCGCGAGCATCACGATTGATCGATAGGATATGAATCCTATCGTGTTTTATCGGATTTTGTAAGATTTATACAAGATTCCTGTAAGATTTGATTCAAATTAATGAATTTACGAACCAAATTTCATATTTAAAACGATAGGATTTTTCTATCGTTCTCTATCAACGTTTTTACCAGGGCGTAGTGAATGATAAATTTTCTAACTCTTAACAAACTTTAACTTTTTAAATTAATATTTCAATTCACAAGGCAAAACAATGCTTCTTTTTGCTAAATTCGTTTCTTTCGTGTAAAAACACGTCGAATAAGCCTAGTTTTATCGAGGACATGAGGGAACTAAACTTATTTTTATTATTACATATTTTACTTATTTATATTTACTTATGTACTTAATTATATTTTATTTATTTTTTTTATTATATTACCACTGAGGTAAATCTCTTTAAAGGAATGAAATATTGCCACTCTTTTTCAAGAAGTGAAACATTTTCACTCTTTTTCAAAACTAACTGTATTTTCACTCTTTTAGAGTGAGATTTCATTCCAAGAAGTTTGGGAGTAGATACTATCAGACTCGTCACTAAATTAGTCATATAGCCTCGTATTGTGGTTAGCCTACTAGTCCCATCCATTCATTTTATAAAAACATTAACACTATACGATAACAAAGATAGATAAATAAAAAAATTCTGTTGGACTTTACTAAGTAAAAACTACGCTTACTGTCTAAATGGAAATAAAATATCTCAGACAATTATATACGATTGTAAAACAAAAACTTTAAGAATAAAAATGTTTACTTAGGTGTACGATTTTTTAAAATTGTAGCGTAACTTCTATCATAGATGTGTTAGTAACGAAATGTTACAGCAGACTGAGCGGCAGGCGCTGTTGTGTGCTCAGACGGGTGCTTTACGCTTGTCTCGTGTGATTTGTTTGTAACGTAGTCTCGATTATTTTACTTACCCCTATAATTTATTAATCCCGGTCTCCCCTATATATATCAAGTACATATATATCATATTTAGTGATTCAAGATTGAATTATTTAAAGCATTTTAAGATCTAGCTTCGACCGTACAGTACTTTTTTAAAATTGCCGTGCAAGATAACTCAAAAACTATTCATCCGATTGAGCCCTCCCTGCACAGATTTAGATAAATACTTTCCTCACATAAATTGAATCTTTATTTATAATCGTATTGTTTAAATAAATTACTTTTATTACATAACACGAAAATTTTTTGTAAAAATCTAAATTTTTTCTTCTATGTATTGCCATTTTTATAATTTGATATTATTCTCTTTAAAAATAGATTTAATTAATAACCCTACAAAAAAGAAATTATTTTTATTTTTTTTGTTTCGGATGAATACAAGCAGCGTTACATTGCACGCCGTCAACGCCGACGCACAAAAATTAAATTATTATAAATATAAAATTCACATTGTTTTTCTATAAAAAAAATATTTTTTTAGTAGCTCAATATTACAATAACATGTCCTGAAGATTTCAAAAGAATTTGTCGTATAGTCTCCTATTAAAAAATTCCGAAAAATTACGTTATTTTCAGCACGATACATGAGATGCCCCCCTTAATAAATAACAGCTCAAAAGACGCATATAATAATGTACTTTAATAATGTGTGTAAGTTTAAATAAATAAATTAAAAATACGGACTTATCACCTTATTTTCTGAACGCTAAATAACAAGAAAAAAATGTGATTTCACTTTTATGTATTTCTCTGGTTAGCAACGTATTTACGTCGTATCTTTTGTAGTTATATCTTAAAAGGATGACCTTCTGCGTAAAAATTTTATCACGGTGATGTCTTCATCTCTATATTGGAAAAGTACCAAACTAGGATGCGCACAATTACCTGCACACAGTTCCCCCACTTTCCCCTAATTACCAAATTAACTAATAATTTATATCATCGGAACTCTTCGGACACATTCAAAACTACCCGAGAATTACCATAGAACTCTCAATGAGTTTCCATCAAGTGAGACACTAGCTTCACACTCAATCTTTTTATTTTAATCCAAAATACATAATACTTTCATATGCTTGGTTGAAATATAAAATACAAAATATGCTTGTATTGCAAAAACTGTGTTTTAAATAAAAATATTTCTTTACGGCACATAAGTTATTCATTACTTATTACTTTTTTTCAATAAGTAACGTGTAATGATAACAATTATTTTTCGAAGTGACTTTTTTAACCTTAAAGGTTAACCTTGCTTTTTTAACTTCAAAAGAGATCTTAATGTAACCTTAGCGTTTAGTTAGTCATTATTACAGTCATAAAATTTGCAACATCATTATATTAAATTGTTATTATAAAAAGTTTGTTATTATAAAAACTGTAAAAGTAACGTAAAACAAACTCTTCCATTCCCTAATAATTCATATCTACTCATTTGTGATTATCACTTCATGCACTTCCCTTGTTAGTTGTGTTATTCACATATTGGTCTAATATTACTTATTGTTGTAAATTAACCATATTCAAGTTAATAATAACAAAATGTACATTTAAAAGTTAAGAGATTAATTTCAATCCATATGATTTGGGTGCTAAAAGAAAATTTTTTTGCTGGATTTTATTGACTGTTTAGATTTTTACCACGATATGGCAAAGTAATGGAATCACTTATCGATGGCAAGCTAAAAACACATAAACAATATCAAATGATTATCGACGAGTATCGTGCTCAACCAGAGAAAACGGATAATTTCCTTGCGGCTTTCGACGAGGCAATGAATACCAATGCGAATAATGAACACTTTACACAACAGCAATTTTATCATCTACTAGCCGACCTTTATGGTGCAGGCGTCGATACTACTCTTACAACTTTTCGTTGGTTCCTCCTGTTCATGGCAGCATATCCGGACGAACAAGTACGCTTTTATCCTTAAATTTGTTTCTTTTCGTACAAGAGATATCCTTTTAAATGAATATTTTTCTTGATGGAAAGTTATTAATCTATCGTACAATCTCTTCGAATTCTATATGTCCTTGTTTCTGTGCAGAAAAAAATTCAGGATGAAATGAACGAGCTGTTGGGACAAAAGATACCTACTCTGGAGGACAGGCTAATCTTAACTCGATTGGAGGCAGCCATCGCGGAAACGC
>NW_017257435.1:251587-282099 GCF_001594055.1 Mycetomoellerius zeteki | reverse complement strand
GTTTTTTTGGGGGGGGGGGATAGTCATGAAATTGTGTTCATCGACTATTTTGAAAAAGAAAATTAAAACAATAACAGGAGTGTACTACACTTATCATTAATTAATAAGCTGAAGGCAGAAATTGCGAAAAAACGATCAAATTTGAAGAAGAAGAAAGTGCTGTTCCATCAAGATAACGCACCGTCTCACACTTCGACGGTCGTCATGGAAAAATTCATGAATTGCGATTCGAATTGATTGATCACCCACCGTATTCACCAGATCTGGTCCCCAGCGACTTTTTTCTGTTTCCCAAGCTCAAAGTTTGGCTTGGAAGACAGAAATTTTCATTGAATAAGAAAGTCATCGCATCTGTAGGAGTCTATTTTGCAGAGCAAAACGCCAACTATTATTTGAATGGGCTAAAGGGGCGGGAGCTGGGAAAAGTGTATGTCGACTTAAAAGAAAACTATGTTGAAAAATAAAACTGAATATGATCGAAAAATACTTGCTTCTATGTTAGACTCAAAACTTTTAAAACGACCCTCGTATATTTTAATAGCATTAAGTTACTGTCTTATGCATTGTTTATAATATGCAAAGTAAGTTTAATGTAAGAAATTATAATAAGAAATTGACCAATTACAATCGAATGTGAGAAAAATAATCGACTGTAATCAGTCAATTTCTTCAAAATAAAATTTGAAATAAACTCAAAACGATTTGCATTCAGGATACACAAATAGGCGATTACGACATACCAAAAGGCACCATGGTTATTCCATTTCAATGGGCTATTCATACAGACCCTTTGTACTGGCACGATCCGCTCTCGTTTAAACCCGGGAGATTTATTGTTGAAGACGGAAGCCTCACCAAACCGAAAGCCTTTCTACCGTATCAAGCAGGTAAGTAGAAAATAAAATCAGAAACAGTCTGATCTCACACGATACTGAATGTACATTGTTGTTTTATACAATATAATAGGTAAACGTATGTGCGTCGGTGATGAATTGGCAAAGATGATATTATTTCTGTTCGGCGCAAGATTTCTTCATTCATTTGTTATCTCCGTACCATCCGGTATGCGCCTTGATCTGGAAGGCGAGTGCGGAATTACCCTGTTTCCGAAACCACATCGTTTGGTTTTTACACCACGAGAATAAGTTTACATATATATCTGTGTAACGATATTATTTTTATATGTGTGACATCATTATATACAACAAAATTATACATTTGAATTTGATGGAAATATTATACATATGCTTTAATTATTTTTTGTATATGAATAATATGTATAATTAAAAATAAAAATAATTAATAATACCCTTTATTAACTCCTGTTTTAAATATTAATTGTTATTTTTTAATGCTTAAATAATATTTTAGTGTTAATTATAACTATCTATCTAGTTTTAAGTACATTGCAAGTCTGACTTCCATATGAATAATACTTGTAACTATTTCTCTATATCCAATGTAAAATTAAGGCTTTATTTATTGTAATATGATGTGTGTGTTACGCTTTGAATAATTGATTGTGATCTATGGAAGTGGAGGTTAGGCACTTGATTAAACAGCGAAGAGACATTTTCTCAACAAGAAAATAGGGAAAATGTTCATCCTCTGTCTAGTATAAAAATTATTTCCAACATCTGCGGACTATGAATCTTGTAAGATGACATTGATGGTAAATTATCTATCATTGCTGATGATGGTTTGAAGGAAACCGAAAAGTTCAATATTCATCAAGTTTGTATCGATACTCAATGTAAAATTATTGATAATATGTTATACGAATTGCGCTCCAATTACGGCGCTGTATTAATGCTTTCATTGCCCGTTTATTAATATTTTATTGTTGTGTTTCAATAATTTTTTTTATGATAATTACTTTTTCTCTTTTACAGATTTGAAAATCCTTTTTTTTTCAGGATTAAAGTATACGCATTAATACGCGTTTGTGAGGTAGAGTTTATGCCGAGAATGAAAAAAAAATTTTAATTGAGATCTTTACCATTTTTTATTTCAATATAGCGTCATTTGCTTGATTTAAAAGCTTTGCAATCTGTACTTACGAAATTATGGTCTACAAACTAGTAGTTTACATGAACAAACAACGTAGAATGCTTAGAATTAGACGTCTAATTAAAACGCTATTGTTCTACGAAAATTTATGTAGGTAGTTGGCCCAGTAATCGTCACGTTAACCAAAACGCTTGACTTTGCAAATTTATATTGCTCAGATTGAAAAGTGAGTGACTGTTATTTTGGGTTACTTTAAATTAATTTTTTGTGACGAATAAAAATGTCTCTCTAAAATTTTTTTATCTATTGCCGTTGTTGAGAAAATCCTTCGTAAAGGTTAGAAGGCGCAAATATACGAGTAATCGCCATGCCGCTATAACGGTTTGCCCAATAATCGTCATGGGTATGTCCCACAAATCACCATACGTATTTAACTATCGCGTACACGAATAATGGAATGATTCAGACACATAAATTAATATATATATATATATTATAAAGACATATATTTTATAATTATACATATATTATAATTATAACTATAAAGAGATAAAGTGAAAAAATTATGATTAAAAATTAAAGATTAAGAATAGGCATTTGAATAAAAATCTACTTAAAATATTTTTCGGATCAAATTACGAGTAACCACTGTAAGTGAATAAAGTTCGTTCTCCCGACTGAGGTAATATTTTTCGCAATAAATTATTTACAGTTTTTTAGAACATTAACATCTTGCTAATATGATGCCTGAAAGTGCATAAAAAATTATTAAGAATTGCTTATCAATTTAATTTAATTCGTGATATTCCAGTCGTTTAATCTGCGTTTATAAATCCAGAAAACCGATTCGGTGCGCAGTTTGAAAGACTATAAATATGATACAGGAGAAGGTGGTATTATGATCAATGTATATATTGTGGCCTCCCTTAATATCTCCGCTGTTATGTAGCGAATCCTAATGATTACTTATGAAATTATTTGTTCAGTAGCTCGCCGTTACATCATGACACCAATATACTAATACTATACAATAGTCAGCACTTATTATAACGCATTTTCACTTTCAAGTATTTCGAAACGTTTCTAAGGTACATTTTAACATTTAATTACATCTACTTTCTCATTTTTCTTAAACTTGAGCGTATTATCACACGAATATATGTATTTTTGAGTATGTTGTTTTCTATTTAACATTTTATTTGACTGTATATATTTTGAGTTATGCAAATTTAAACAATAGCATGACATTTTGCTAATGTGGCCCTCTTGGATATTGATTACTCACGGCCTCTTTTTTGAAGTTTTTATATCAAAATAATTATTTAATAATCGATTGTAGTTAATCGATTGTAGTAAACCTACTGTTAATCTATAGTTTATATTACGTGTACTATTTTTAGTACTGAAATTTTTAGTACTGAGCAGCTTATATGCAGAAGTTATGTGAAATTATATACATTCATTTACATACATTTTAAAATGTTTTACTTTTTTGTTAATTTTGTAACTAAATACCGTTTTCTAAATAAAACTAATATTTTAAGGCTACTTTTATGGAAGACCATATTATCATCCATTTTTTTCTTTGAGTCGTTATGCAATGTCGCCACATTTTTATTAATAATATCCTAAGTAATAAATATTTCGTAACTTTGAATCTAGAATCTATTCAACAACATTTTAACGAATATAATTGTCAAGTTTTAAACTTAAATATTGATTATTAACAAAGTTATTGTGTAAAATGTAACTGGGGTGTCATATTATAATACCTTCTCTTCTAGTATATAAAAATGTGCCGATGTGTCGCATTTTATCGGTAAAACAGCAATCGGAGTTCGGACTTTACTTTAGAATCTCCTTAAACAAAATCTGAAACTGGGATAGTAATATCACAAATTAAATTGCCAAATAATTATACGCTGAACGAGAATTAAATTAAGGAACAAAATGCGCTTCGATTTTACATCTCTCAGGCAATATTAACGAGATCGGTATAACGAACGCTGCAGGATGTCAGATGTGTGTCCGCGTGCCGGTTATGTAGCTTGATTGCGAACCACAGCAGTTAAATTTCAACATCGACAAATATTTCAGACCGTCGATATTAAAAAGGAACGCTTTTTATTAAAAACGCGCGGAGTGAGGCGAGTCGCGAGAAAATGTCTACCCTATGGAAATGGAGCGGCACTTATTTGCACGCACATCGCTCGTATTTTACGCATTGGCGCATTTTTACCACCATGCGTTCTCAATACGAAGACACAAGCCCGTTAAAATGTCAACCACGATCACGGGCATTGGGAGATGATTTTACATAAACCGCGCCGCCCCTTCGCTTAATTCGCTCTTTCTCCATGTCTCTCTCTTTCACTCTTCTTTTTCTCGCATCGGATTCATGAAATTCCGTCAGTGTTATGCAACACACATTTTTATCTCACAATGTAGCGGCCTTGGGTGAACTACAAGCGCACCGTTCACCTACTGCCGAAATTGGCTGCGTTTCCTTCTATTATTCCTCGGTTGTCGAAATTGGTTGGAATTTTCTTATATTATTTTCTAGGCACGTCGAAATTGGCTATGTTTTCTTCTATTCCCTTGATGCACAAGAATATTGCAGAAAATAAAGAAGACGAAAGCCCTAAAAGCAATAGCACGCAAAATAAGCATAGCATCAGACTAACAACTATCCAGCATAACGTGCCATATTGATTTACATAAAATGCATTAGTCCTGGTCTTATATTAGCTATGTTACAATGTACTATCCTAACTTTAAGAATTTTAACATTTTCTCTAAAAGAAAGAAAAAAGGTCAAGATTCCGAAATCGAAATGGATGATAAATGTATTGCTTCTTCCTATTTCTCGACAATATATTCCATGCGTTTTAAATATTACTGTGGAATTGCAGTGTGAACATGAATCGCGCAGCAAACATAAAATTACACAAATATATATAAAACAGCACTGTAAAGGAATTAATTAGTTTTATTTAACTCTCTTGTCAAATTTATCAATCTAATTTAGATTATATCTTTATCGTACAATAAGTTAAATGACATTTTTCATATCGATGACGAGAGAATAAATTATATTCACGTGAGAATAAATTAATAGCTTTTACTAAATAACTTTTACTAAGAAATATTGTAGGTGTTTTAAAATTTTTTTTGCGATTATAGTAATGTGTAATACAGAAAATAATTAATACAATAGAAATTTGGAACAAATGTAAATATATAAGTATAACTTACAAGAGATACATAAAACTGATGAACGAAACCGAACGTCAATCAATTCTTACATGGAACTTTTTGATAGATTATATTACGATAGTCGAACTTTTATCGGGAGAAAAATGAAGAAATCCAAACGATTCGGGTCATAAAAAGACCCTGCTCTAACATACTTTCAACTTTGTGCTCAGTATAATAAAAAAAAAGAAAATAAACCACAAAACGCCTCTTCCTGCTTCATTGAGCCAAGCCTTGAAGCAACGGTTCTTCACAAACTTTCTGTCTTTACTGTGGCAGGCCAGTTGGCGCTCGACCGACTCTTCGGCGAGAAAAGGCCACGAAGTTATATGCCGAAGCGCGAAGTAAAAGGGCCCTTACTGGGGCAGCAAGCGCCACGTGTCGCGGTTGCACACCTGGGACACCAATGCATTTTTCGTATAGTACGATATTGCAGGAAATGCGCTATTATCAATGCACCGTCCCTGGGACGTATTGGCGTGAGCTGACCTTACGTAACTTGCGCGGTTTGGGGCCACTTGACTCTCGTGTCATTAACCTTACTCGGCGTAATGTACTCAGCGATGATATTTCGTTAGAAACCCAGAACGCGTGAGTTTCTCTTATGTAAGCGAGCGCCAAGCGTTCGTCCCTCGTTCTGCGATGTCCCATGAATCTTACATACTATACGAGACAATACGCGTAATTATTGACAGAGAGAAACAGTAAATAATTACCCTGACAGACTTCCAAATTTTTCTTATTCTTCAAATTATAATATTTTTTCAAAAATTTCAAGAATTGTTGAAATTTTCTGCGTGAAAATATCGAATTAATGATTCTAGTTGACAACTGCTCTCAAGCTATAATAAACCATTAATTATAGCTATAAAAATCTTAAAAACAGCGCTCAATTGATATCTAAAATATATGTGATAAAATATCTTGTATTCCTCTTAATTCATTGTTTAACATTTAAATAAGTTTCATAATCATCATTAATATTATAAAAATGTTCCAGCAACGAACGCGGCACGTTTTTTGTTTGAATTTGATACTAGTTATGGCTTTCTTTTTAATCTGCACCCAGTTAAAGTAAAGTAATTAGCGAGATTGGATCTATTCGTAATTGACTGTACGAATTGAAAAGTGTCTTACCAAATGCGAGGTTGAACGGATCAGTGGAAGAGAAAGCTAGGCCCAGCTCAATACTCTTTCGTAGGCTTCAAGCAGAAGTCCTCGAAGTATTGAGTAGTGGCAGGAAGGGATGAGCGCGCGATCAGAGCCGAAGGCCGATGATGCATGCAGCTGAAGAATCACAAGTTTTTTTTACTCCTCCTTAAGAATCCTTAAGAATCCGGTTTCCAAGACTGCAGTTTCCAACGAAGTTTTTCGCGGTAACGATCGATTAAGAATTCGATTTCTTGGAATATTCGGCTGATGAACATTCAATTCGTCATTACAAATGATAATGTATGTTTCCTTGACATTTCTAGCCGAAATCTTTAGTGATATTTCTATGCATTTTAAATATTATTGTTATTTTGTTGCCAAATAATAAAATATGTCTGGATATGCTCGTTATTTTATAATTTAAAAAATATAGAATCAAAGGATCATTATCTTGTGCTGTAATTTTCGAAAATTTACTTATGAAATCTTTTCAAAATTTGCGAAATGGATGTTAATTCTAATTGAATTTTTTAAAATGAATTCTTATTAATAAGAATAACAATATTTTTAGTGATTTTTGTGATAGGGATAAATAAATCGACGGTCATCTCATTTGCACATTTTTATTGTTTACAAAAGAAAGAAGAACATCAAACGTTCTTCGCTGTCGACAGGTGAACACAATACGGCATTCAGTAATTCATGCATGCTAACGTAAGACTAATTAACGCCCTATCGGATACTTAACCGAGGGAGCTTTGCGCGCGCGGCGTTGACCCCGTGGAAGCGGGTCCATCAGTCGTCGAGTACGCTTAAATTTAAGAATAAGGGTACACGTTTTGGACTCGAGCTTCTAATCTTAGGAGCGAGATCGGAATCGTTAGTACGCGATTCCTCGCCGATTTTAGGATGCACAGCCTGAGATATCTTTGGGAAATCGGATTGGACGACGTCACAATGATTCATCGACCGTACATCCCGGGTCTCTTAGATTCACAGCCTCAGTCCGCGCTCGCAGCCGCGTCCGAGCCATGTGACAACCAATAAATCTGATCGGTCTGAACGATATTCATTCTAGCATTTTCAAACGTTCACCGCACTGCGCAGTGCTGCGCGATCGTCGAATGGCAGATGTCGCAACAAAATCTCAAAACGATCTCATAACAACAACTTTCACGAAAATTGCTCACGGGCTTGGGTCCGTCCTGGCCGGGTGATTCGTGGATCAGCCGACTCCGGAGCGGCTTATATCGCACTGTTAGAAAAATCGTTAGAAAAATCAACGCAATATTGGCACGAACGGTCTCGGATGCAGGGGCAGTCTCGCATTTTTTCGTCAAACGGCACGTGATTTGTCGACCAGCTTTATATTTAATATTAAAATCATTAAACATCAAACGTATACGCGACAATCAAAATTATCATATATTTATTTACGAAAATATACTGTCTTTCTCTCTCTTTCTCTTTCTCTCGCTTACTATCTTTCTCTCTATTTTAATAACGGGTTACTATTATTATTGTGAACGAAAGAGGAGCCTCGGATAATGAGCTATGCTATCCTCGTTCGTCCGGAGATCTATGGCGAATCGACGGCGTTCGAGAGAGCGGTCGGTGTCATTTGATCGCGTTTGAAGTCGTTAACGTCGTTAACGTCGACAGCTCTTGACGAGACACTCTGGTGAGAGAGTCACGATTTAGTATAGTATAGCAAGATTGGCGTTATTCATTAGGCACGAAATCGGTTGCATTTGAAATCTTTAATATCGTGAACGTAATTCTCAACACGCGTGTGAGACATCTCGTTGAGAGCCACGATTTAGTACAATAAAGAATGGGTAGAATTGACGGTCACGTATGAAATCACTGTCGAAATTTCGTCCGAGACACGTCGGAATCCTGTCAATTTCGCTGATTAAGCGTGAATAAATACGAGGCGAGGAGCAAGGGTGAATGGGAATAAAGTAATATTTGCAAAGCAATAAATACTTATGAATGATCGGAGAATTGGAGTGATGAGTTTGATATGAAATGAGAGAGTAAGGGGGGACGAGGAAGTAGGGAGCAATGTTGTAAAATAAGCTCCTTTTGTACTCTAACAAATTAAGTAAATTGGCTAATCTCTCAAAAAAAATTCCTTCCGCAGCAAAAAAACTAATCTACTATTATTATGGTCTCGGCGCTAGTATAAGATGACTACTTAGAATTTTTAACGGGATTGTGATAACGGTATCACAATTAGCAGTTCGATGATACTCGCGTTTCTACACGGTTGACTATTTATTTCCTTGATCAAATTTTTGATGAACCTGACATTATTTAATCTCATATGCGTGGTAAAAAAAAGTCACTTTGGTACGGCGAACATTACGAATTAAAAAAATATAGAAAAAACAAAAAAATTATAAATAGAAATTGGACCAATAATAAAAAATTAAATAAGACTCCTATTTTCAGTCAAAGCGGATCTTGGTGCTTAATAATATTTATATATAAATTTTTGCAAATTTATTTTTAGTTCTATAAACTGTGCGTTGATTCGAAATATATATAAAAAAGTTTGTAAATTTATTAAAATCTGGATGTCTCTCATCAAAGTTAAAAAACGAAATTGTAAAAAGTATTTTGTTAATAATAAAATGACGGATATAGTACTCAAAAATTAAATAAAATTACATAAAATCTCAGCATACCAAAGTGACTTAAACGGATTAATCAGGCATGTCGAGTATTGGATATACACTCGAGAACCTAGCTCTTATACCTAACTTATGTGATTCTTTTACATTAGCAGAATTATTCAGTAACTTTTACGATCTATCAATTTTTTTTTCTTTTTGGAGAATCATTCATTTCAAATTATATTCACTAAATTGTACTTTAAATAACAGAGAATGATCGATTACGTCTTGAAAGAATTCCTAATTTCTAAGAGTTAGAACAAGTTTTTTTTGTAAACTTAAAATCTCTAAACTAAAAATCGCTTATTTTTAAATCTATGAAAAAAATCTGCAAATTTTTGAAGATAGAATAATGTCAAAATTTTTTGCAAATATTTTATTTTACATAAAAATTTTGATGAAGCGCAATCATTTATCACTCTCCGATAATTAATGTACAATTAAACAATCTTACGGATCTCCATCTCGACATGCGTAGTGATGGACCCCATAGCGTCAACACGCGACTTACAGATTCTCCTCTCCCTGTTCGCCTCTCCTGCGGCAATAGGAACAAGTACCGTGCCCGTGGTTTAAAGTTCGTTGAGGACTTAATGGCCAATGTTACGCAAGGGTCCATTGGCGGAGACCTCGTTGTTATCTACTAAGTGTAGGTCTCTCTGCAGCAAGCAAATTTTAAAGGGTATCGGTGATATTGTTACGCCAACATTGCCTTGCAGACTGGGCAATGGGGCACCTTCAGGTAGGCTCAAGTTAAACATGTGCATTAGCGAACTGAAGAACAGGAAAACCTCCATGCGCGCCAAATTTTTGCCCAGGCACATTCGTCTACCGACTCCAAAGGGCATGAAGAAGCTCGGCTGCCACACCTTACCCTCGGAATCGAGGAATCGGCTGGGCCGGAAGACTTCTGGATCGCCCCAGAGTTCAGGATCCATATGCACCGCATATAACAACGGTACCACGCTCGTTCCGGCTGGTATCATATAGCCATTTAACATTACATCCCTACAATAGTAATTACACTGTTGGAAAATTTGTTTATTTTTAACCAGTAAAAAAATTTACTGGTTAAAGTTTTTGTGTAAAGTAATGAACACATTCATATGTAAATTTAAAATATGTCTCTTATGTTAAATGAGCTTAATGAATATGATTTAAAAAAATATGTTAAAGCAACACAATTTGTACATATTTATTAAATGTGTTAAAATTTACAAAATAAGAGTGTTGATTTTACTCTATAACAGAAGTGAGGATGATTGCGCGTCTCGGCATGTTAACGCGTTATAGCTTCTACACACTATACGCGGAAACGCTTACTGCGCGGCAAAATGCTATAATACATTATACGTGCAAAGGAAAGCAGCCTTAATAAATGTAAAAGTTACATTAATCATTTGTTAAAAATTCCAATTTTCTTCTAAATTCAATACATTTTTCCAACTGTGATAATATTTTTAGAAAATTCCAACTAATGGTGAGAATTAATTGATTAAAAATAATTGAAGCTTCGAGAGAATCAGGGCATTTTTTCAGCATCTATCATCGATAATAATTAGCTCACTTTATTAGTCATTTCTAAAAGAGGAAGCATGACATATTTCACGCAAAATTTAATTGTTGTATACTTGATAATCGTATATTTCAATAGTCATCAACTACACGAAATATTAACCAACTAATGAAGTCAACTTAGCTTTTTACACGCACGCACATGCGTTCGTCACGCTCTTTCTGGCCGCGTTCTTCGCGAAGAAGTGAAACCGTGTCGTCCGTGCTGTTTCTAACGGCGATCGCTGCTTTCGTGAGTGATCATTACTAACAAGTATTCTTAATGTATCGAGTCCAATTCACCTGCTCTGGCTTCAATAGGCTCTTTGTAAGAGAAACAGTTTTAAGGTCATTAACCTTAAACGCTTCGAACCAAAGGCGGGGCTGTCCGACCGAAAAGCAGACGAGGGGCCAGGCACCTTTTGCTTTCACTTTTGCTCGCCGAATATAATCGTCCAAAACGACTCTGCACGCGCGTGCGAGGTTCTGATATGCCAGACACGGAAAGCCGCCGAGGAAGAAGGCGAGGACGGTTGTGAAACCCGCTCTTAGCTCAGAGAGAAAGGGAAAGGGCCGGTCATGTGGTGACGCGAAGAAATGGACGACGGCGAAGAGCATGCAAGAGTAATATGAGAGTAATAAATCAAAAATTAATTTACCGTGTAGTAGCATGTGTAGTGCCAAGTGGTACAAGATTGGATCTGCGAAAAATCTCTAGAATCGTCGCCTGAGTGATCGGAAGTTCCTCAAAATCTTTCAATGAGGGTAATCTTGATCTTCCTATGACATTATCCAATTCAATCTGCACTTGTTTTGCTGCTTCCGGATAATGTAACATGAAAACCATTGACCACTCTAGAGTATTCTTCACCGTTTCCATACCCGCGGAGAAGAGATCGCCCAGAACTTGTTGCATTTGACGAACTGTGTAAAGAAAAAAGCCCAATCATTTAAAAAAGATTTCGCGTTATATATAAATCATTAAATTATATAAATATAACGTTATTAATATTGTTTGTGCAGAGAACTAGTATAATCCTTTGAAAAAAATCGATTTCTACTCACGCTTATCTTTTCCCTCAAAAAGCTGATCTTCTCGATTTTCGTCCGTAGCTTTTTGAATTTCGTACAGATAGGCATCAAGAATGTCATTAATATTATTCTCGTTATATGATGCTCTATGCTGATTGATAACTTCTTGAAAGAATTCAGCCATTTCCGATCGATTTTTTTCGATTTTATTTTGGACGCTATTAATCCATGGACAGAGACGTACTATCGGTATATAATTCGCAAACGTCACTTTACCGAACAGTTTGAATCCTTCGTTAATAAGGTCCATAAACCTCTTGAATTGCGGGTCGCCGTGATAGAAACGCACTCCCATTGCAACCGAGCAGATTACATTACTGATCGATATGGCGAGCGAGGATGTTAAGGTTGTGGGCACTCCACGTTTCATTTCTAATCTTTTAAGAAATATCTCGACTTCGTGCTAAATTAAGATATTATGATTGTTTATTTTACAAAAATTTATATTAAATTTTTTGAAAAATTTTAGAGAGAGAGAGGTACATATATATCTCGACTTCGTGCTAAATTAAGATATTATGATTGTTTATTTTACAAAAATTTATATTAAATTTTTTGAAAAATTTTAGAGAGAGAGAGGAACATAAAGTATTTTTATATATTTTATTTGAATGGAGAATAATTAAAAAAATATATATTTTAAATTTTATATATTTACTATATATTACGTTATTATATTATAAATGATATATTTTATAATATAAATGATATATTTTAATATATACATTTAAAAAATATCGTGCAAAGAGATGCTTCAATATTTATTTTAAAATTTTATAATATCTCTTATGTATATAAGATAAATCAATAAGATTATAGACTTATTAATCTGGTTTTATAGTACTTACCTTGATCTTCGATTCCATATTTCTGTTATTAAAGGAAGTCATACCGAACATTTTAAGTTTATCATGAAGAAATTTCCTCTGATCCTTCCACAGAGCACCGTCCGTATTAATGATACCTGCAACAGCAACAAAAGCAATACTGAAACGCGAGAACTCTCGTATATGCGGCACGTCTTTCGCAGAATCGTTTCCTTTTCATGATTTGCCACGAACGATTGATTGCAAGACAGAAATTAACATTGACCGGGGAGCAACCGTAGAAACCCTCAACCCTGACCGATCGGAAACGATAATTCAGAAAATATAAAAACAATCATGATGGAAGAAGACCCTATTCTTGAAAAGTATCGCATACGAAAAACTAGGTAAAAACTACGTAAATAATAGTGTACGTAACAAATATTATAGTATTTCCCTAGTTTTACGTATGCGATACTTTTCAAGAATAGGGGCTAAGATGTAATAGTGCGTATACCATACATTATGAATGACCAGCTAATCAAATGCTAGCACTCTATTGGTTAAACAAATTGATTACTGCGTATCCGTCATACGCCACCACATATGTATGTACATACGAGCGATCACGGAAACAATCGCGGAAAAGAAATCATTCGTGAAGTTTTCTCCAAAATCTTAATTTTATTATCGCTAATTTCGCGCAAAAGACGTACTGAAAAAAGAAAGTTCCAATATCAGTCGGCATTGAGAATAATCCGAATCCACGGCACGAGAGAAGAATTCCCGATAAAACCAATGAAACGTTTGAAATCGCGCGAAAGACGGGCAAGGCGGCCCGTTCAAGAGTGTTTTAACCTGTCTCGATGATACGAGAGCTAAAGTCGTGAGATAAAGTGTATTATCAAAATCTGCTGTGTCTAACACTCACCATAGCCATCGAGAATATTCATGAATTCATTCTGTGGTCTGCCAGTGAACTCCGTAAGTCGGAACGAATCGCGTATGATGTTATAATCGCTGATAACAACGGTCAACTCGGAGCCGATGTTAACGCTGAATATTTTACCGTACTTCTTGGCCAGCTCATTGAAATGCAGGTGTACAGCTCCTTTGATGAATGGTGAATACCCACAAAACGGCAGTCCCCATGGCCCAGGAGGTAATTTACGGTTATACTTCAAATATAGCAAATAAGTCGACAGTGCAACACTGATGAATGTCAGAAGAGAGTAAAAGGCCTGGGTCTCACTGCCACCCATTATATGCCAAAGCCATTTCATGACTTGTTTTACCAGCATCTCGTACGGATCACGGACCACCGATTGATTAAAAATCCGTGATATCGAAGCGCTCGTGAATATCTTCGAGTGTCTGTCGTTGTGGTTATCACTGATATATATATATATATATATATAAACCGCACGAAATCTCTATATTTGTTAACTTTTTTCTTTTACTTTCTTAGCCTCTTGATACAAAAAAACTAACAGAGTTCCGTTTGCTCGAATATACTATGTCCATTCGACGTCTTTATAGCTAAACAGCTACCGCTATTGTAAATACGCGATGTCTGAACTATGAGAAGAGTTTCTCACCGCAAAATGGGGATTTCAAAGATGATGACAATGGTTTCAAGGCAAAGGAAGAGAAAAAAGGAAAATAAAAGGAAGGAACTAACTTAGAAGAGAAGAAGAAGAAAAGAAAGAGAGAGAGAGGGAAAAAAGTCGGTCACCGCTCAAGCCGAAATTCGGTATCCGCAAAGTCGAACTGAACAAGGTACGAAGAATCGAGCTTATTACATTTATACTGCTACATACTCTATTCTTGCCTGTGTATATATACTCATGTGCGGCCTCAACTGTAGTCCCCTCTCTTGGAGAGGTAACCAAACGACAGAGAGAGAGAGAGAGAAAACTCTTGGCGGTGGGGTCGGCAGTCAGGTGGGGATCGTTTACATTTACAGGATGATGAGCATTTCTGGGGGTGATGAAGGCGGACCCCGAGAAACTTGGGCCTCGTTGGTTAAAGAGTCGGAAGTGTTAAGTGGGGACCGCAAAAGAGTTTCTATAGTTCGTTCCCTAATGACAGACATTTAACGCGACGCTGCGTCTCAGCGATGTATCATTTCATTTGAAAAATATGATGAACATCGTAGGTATATAAAAAATTATTTATTTAATGGCTAGATGTATTAGTATCGCATATATTGAATAGAATCACACTGCTAATACATTACTGTTTAAACATTTGAACATTAAATTAAATTTATTTAATAACTTATTCAAATCGCAAGATAGTAGCTGCATAGAATAACTAATAATATAACATACAACATGCGTTTTATTGAACTTTTGTTGAATAGTGATAAACACATAAATTTTTATAAAATATAGATAATTTGAACATCATCGCATAACGATAATAAGAGAGAGAGTGGATACAAATATTTTTATAAAATCTCTAATTTTTTAGATAGCATCGCAATCAAAGACATTATGATACTTTATCTTGTTTTATATTCTTATAAAAGTAAACTAAAATAAAGAAAACTGAGAAAATTTAGAAATTAAAAAATATTTTACTATCCTATATATAAATCTTCATTCTAAATACGTAAATAATAATCATTTAACTTATAACACATCTTGTTCGTAATTTAATTAAAAAAATTAGTTTATATAAAATATATATTTATAATTTAGAAAATACTGATAGGTACGCAATTTTTAGAACAAAGATAAAAGAAATTTTTCAATTAGAAGTTTAGTAAATTATTGATTTACCTTATTTTATTAGTATAGCTAACAATTTAAATAATCTGAAGCAACATCAGTTAATATAACTATTTATTTTGCATGGTATATTATTTAAAATTATATTAATATATTGTTAATTATCACGAAATATTGATGAATTATTACAATAATTGATGTGAATTAAATTTATTACATATAAATATTACCTTAATACTCGAATATGCCATGATAAGTACTTGAAATATCAAGTTAGAAACAAAAGTGAAGAATTGGCTCACGATAAAACGCATGTTCAACATTGATGGTAAATAAGTGACAGGCATCGTCACAAGCAATTTATCACGATTGAAAATATTACTTCGCTCATGGATACGCTGACGTGAATATATTTTGACTGACCAGCATGCGCAGATTACACTTCGTAATGCGTACCGCGCGAAGAAATAACGGGCGATCTCATAATCGACCGCTTGCATCATAATTCGCGAATTGTGTCGATCGATGACTTTGCACCGACACGTTGCCTCCTCTTATCAAATCTTCAGGGTCATTTGGTCAGATGTGTCGCCGTCGAGATTTCGGACATAATTCACAACGGCCGGTACGTGTAAACTTAATTAATCTCAACTCAATCGCAAACGCACTCATTCTATGCGCCTATATTCGTAAACTTAATGAAGTCCGTAATTACGCAAATCATTCGTGGCGACGAGATCTCACGGCTCTCTTAAACAGCCAATAATTTGTATCGTTAACGAAGTATTATAAAACTATTAACAATACGTGCATTATATAGTATGTACGAATACAATTAATATTTTGCAGTAATTACTTACTAATTACAAGGAAAGAACGAACGCTGAAATATCTAAAAATTTAGCTAGATTTCGATCTAAAAATAATTTTGTTGAATCATTAAAATAAGAATGTAAAGTGCTCAAGCTTATTAGAATCTCACAACTTTTTAGTTATAACATATTTTGATTTTAATTTATAGAAAATGTGCTATGCAATTTTTTGAGCAAAGTACGACATCTTTTAATATTTATATATCTCTGTAAGATATTTTAATAAATTACTTTAATTAATTATTTAATACTAAATGTATATATTGTTCAAATTTTTAAATTTTTTTACAACATCTATATATTATAATTCTCTATATAATTCAACCATTTCCACGTATCATTTCTATAAGTAGGGGAGAGGGGGAACATTTCTTTTTTAGGTCGAAAGTAATATATATGATACGATCGATACTCGCATTGATGTTTCCTACGATATGAATTTTCCTCGATGCTTTGATTCGGGTGGGATCTGTTCGTCATACGATAATCCTGCATTTCAGGTCATCGACCTGAAATGACCTTCGTACCTGTCGCTGATAGTGGCGCTCGTTTTGTGTGTGTTCACGTAAAGTTCAAAGTCTAATTAATCTATCACAAGGATTTATTTAATGTATCGGTAGAACGTACTTACTGTATAGACACGTACACTCGTTGCAAGCATTATAAATTCCAGTGTGAATACAATATTACGATAATCATATTAATGACAGATAAATAAATAAAATTTGACATAAATTTTAATTTGACGGATAAATAGTACCGAATTTTTTAACGATTCGATATAATTTTTATTGCATTGGTGAGTTGAAGCGCATTGATGACTTTTTATGCTGCTCGCATGTAAAACTAACATTTTTTGACCCCTATATGGACATATTTATTCTTCGGTATATTGCCTGTCCAAATAACGGAAACCATATTCACATAAATGATATTCGAACTCATATGGTCGGTATGGAATTTGCACGTGTTTTTTTACCATTCTCATCAATAGCGATTCCTTTTCTCTCTATAACTCCTTAGGAATTTCATGAGGATAATTTATTAGGCGACGTAAGAAAATTGCCGCCATGCAAAATATAATATGGTTTGATATTTATCGCCAGTATTCATAGTTGATTCTTATTTTAAAATCGTTTTAATCCTTTGAGAAGCACGGTGTTATATTTATGTAACACTTATTAAAAAGTAAAGGTATTATATTCTTGCATCCGATTTTTTTGTAACTATTCATATTTAGTAATATTATGAATCACTGAATCTGAATCTGAAGTATAAAAATTTTAAAATTAGTCATGTCAAAAAATATTTTAAACTTTACAATGATTTACTCAGGGCGGTTCAAAGTGTAATAAATCTTTGATTTTTGTGTATGTTCATTCACACATTCGATAAGGCAACATCCCAAGGAAGAAAAGGGTCTCCCTCTGAGTGCTATACAATAGGTTTTCATAACAATAGATTTTTTTCGGAATTAAGTTGTTAGCCTAATCCAACCTGGGGGATCCGAAGCGCTGGAAAGATTAAAAATCTCAGAGACTACAGATCAGAGAAAATTGATGTCGAATCGATACGGTGATTTCAATACTAATTTGATGTCAATTCGACATTTAATTAACAATCATTTCTTGCTGAGTAATTAACTCATTCATAAAGAATAAAATAGACTGTATGTTTCTTAAAATTATATATACCAAAAAGATATGTACTAATTATAGAAAATATATCATCTGAAAAATAAGCGAAAATTAAAAATTGTATTGTTTGGATGCTCAAAAAGTATTCGTACAGTCGAGGAATATAACTTCTAAAATCAGAAATATATGCGAAGCTCATTTGTTTATATTAGAACAGAATGTATTCATTGTATAAAATTGCTAATTAATGTTTATTTTCTACAAATAAGACTTTTTTATAAAAAATTTCCTTGTACGAATATTTTTTGCACTTACTGTATGTTTAAGGATGCGTTCCGAGTTACGCATGAAGCGCATGATGTATCGTTTTATCCTTCTTTATTATTTGATGGACAACAAGGACAAATGATGCATCATGCGCTTCATGCGTAACTCGGAATGCATCCTAAGAAACGTATATATGAAACATCCCGTGTAGAGATAGGAGGATACTCTCATCCTATCTCTTTTCTGTCACTATTTCGTTCCGCTGTTTCTTTTTCCATGGGGACGCAGCCTTAAGTTGGAATCAGACTACGCATTGAAGAGTGAAGATTGAAATTTGACCAATGGGGACAAAGGGCTTCTATTGTTTTGATTGGTCAAATTTCAATCTTTCAATCTTCAATCTTCAATGCATAGTCTGATTCTGGTTTTAGATTGCATTTTCATGCTGACGTTCAACGCTCGATTCAAGTATCAAACTGGTCACGTGATCGAAAACGCCAAAGCTCAACTCGTCAGTTGAGTGTAATTAAAAGTCCCTCCACCGCTCACTGAGTGCTACCTAACCTTACGGCCCAAACACGGCATTAGAGAAATAATAAATAATAAATAATAAGAGAAATAATAAATATGTAAGGAATATAATATTAAAGATTATCGATAATAGATAAGTTATTCTACATTACGAATTATAACAAACATATTAATCATAGATTAATCCCTTTTTTGTTCAGGGAGCGCTCAGTGAGCGGTTTCTCTACTGAACGCAGTCAATATTTCACTTCTTGAAAAAGAGTGACAACTTTCATTGTTTCTTATTTTGAATATAAAGTAAAAATAAAACAAAATCTAAAACAAAAAATTACCAAATTCAAAATGGTAGACTCAAAATGGCAAGTCCAAATACACAATGATTCGAATTTCCATGAAACTTGTACTCGATGGTTTGTGACTGATCCCTAATTATAAATCTGAATAAAGAAATACAAAATTTTATTACAAAAATTAAATTTTATATTGCTAACATGATTCTGTGGGCGGTATTTATAGTCAGTTCTTTTTTTTAAACGGTTTTAAGTAATATCTTAATTGCTAATACGATTGTATTATATCGTTTATGACATCTTCAAGATTACTTAAGAGGGTCTTAAATAAGAATTGACTACAAGTACCAAAAATATTTCATTAAAACAAGTGTTTGATGAGAAGGAAATAGTGCGATAAAAAAGGTAAAGAAGAAAGTTAAACAACTAATCTCAGCATTTTCTCAGAGATAACGACTGGAAAACAGATTGTCTTGTTCTTTTTTCAATTTCAAAATTTTTTTTATGAAATAACATGAAATATTAGAATACCGTATCGATTATATAAATAGCTAAGGCGTGTTTATGTGTTCCTCACGTGTTGCAGAGTAATAAGACACGTGAACACGGATAGACAGAAAAACAGTTTTAGGAATCCGATTATCTAACTAAAATTGATTTGTGATATTTCTTCCAGTCAGATCACTTTATGCAATAGCAGACGGAATCGTTTTCGTTACGCGTTTTGAACGAATGTAACGTGTTCGTTTCAGTTTACGACTCTGTCCGTCTCCAGCGGGTGATAAGTCGCTTAGACTCGCCAAAACTCGAGTCGTTGTCTACAAACGTGGAATTTCCACGGAATTAGCACTTTGTGCTAAAGCGATGTCAGCGTTAGTCTTACAAAAACGGTGGAGTCAAACTCGTATTTCAATGCGCGACAAAGTGATATATCCTTTTTTCTTTCTGTAAAAACACGTCAAACATTTCCCTTAAATTTCCGTAAATTTGCATTTATCATCTATTACATCTATTCTTTTTCCGATTATTCTCCTCTTCCCTTGAAAACATCTCTGTATAATAAAATCTTTTCGAGAAAAATATTCATTCATATCAAATTTACACGCACGCACGCACGCACGCACGCACGCACGCACGCACGCACGCACGCATACACACACACAATTGGCTACGTTTACACCGTGCATTTAGGCCGCGGTCTATACAATAGATGTCCTTGTTTATCCTGTATATTAAACAAAGACGCCCATCGTATAGGTCGTGGACTAAGTGCACGGTATAAACGTAGCCAGTGGCTTGGTGTCTTTGTTTAACCTACAATAATATTGAAGATGAACTTGTTCAATATTTATTACATTTAGAAGAAGTATTTTTTGGACTTAATATTACAGATGTGCGTTGATTAGCTTTTCAAATTGCGGAGCGAAATTGTATTCCACACAAGTTTAACCGTAATACAAAGATGGCAGGTAAAAAATGGTTTTATTCTTTTATGAAGAGGCATCCAGGCTTATCTGTATGTCTACCTGAAAACACTTCTATGGCACGAGTTAAAGGATTCAATAAAGAAGCCGTATATCATTTCTTTGACATTTTAGAGATAATCAGGGCAAATAGAATAGACGCTATAATATTTAATGTAGATAAAAGTGGATTTTCCACTGTACAGAAAAAATGTTCAAAGATAATCGGACAAAAAGGAAAAAAAAAAGAATCGGTCGCTAGTGAAGAAAAAGGAACAAATATAACAACTGTTTATTGTGCTAGTGCATCGGGAACATATGTTCCACTAATGTTTATATTTAAAAGAAAACGAATGGGGGGCACCTAATTTAGGTTATGAAGTACCAGGTAGCATAATTACGGTGACCATATTTTCTTAAAAAAAATAAAAGGACAAATCTGAAAATTTTAGAGCTTTGTCCATTGTTACATATTTTTAAACCAGTTTTTTTCGTGATTGTCAAAAATTTGTGCATTATAACATTTTATTGCACAGTATAATTAAATAAAGATTTAAATAGAAACAGTTTTCTGATAGTTTGAAACTGGTTCGACTGTATTGGAACAAACCTTTGATCTGAAATAATAAAAGGTTCGAAATACTATATAGTAAAAAATGAAAACAACTCTAGTTTGAATAAATTTAATTTAAAAAATTAAATTAGCGAAATCAGATAGTATTAATGTAATATATTTCTCAAAATCTTCAACCCAGAGGTTAACTCCTATAGTCTTTTTACGAATTTTTGTCTTTGTTGTGTGATATTAAAACATTAAGAAATATATAATTAACAAAAACAAACTATATTTATATGCATAAAACTGTAAGATATTTTCCGTAAAAATTTGCTCATTGATATAATATTATAGACATTGGAACGCTTAGTTAGAAAAGAATTTCCTATAATGTCAAAATAAAGGACAATAAAGGACAATATTGAAAAATAAAGGACAAAATTGAATTTTGAAGAAACAAATAAATCTAAAGGACAGCTATCTAAAATAAAGGACTGTCCTTTACAATAGAAAATAACATAAAAGAACATATGGTCACCATAAGCATAATTGAAATTACGGAGCACGGATTTATCACTAGTGAATTGTTTGTAAAATGGTTACAACATTTTATTGATTTTATAAAATCAAATAAAAAAGTTCTTTTGTTACTGGATGGTCACACTATACATTCAAAAAACGTTTACTATGTTCTAGAAATTTTGTCGTCTTAATATAAATTATTTTGCTAGAGATAAAGAAAATTAAAACATGCTCAATCATAATTCTTTTAAAATTTTCCGCTTTGTCGATTAGTTGTGTAATTAACTCACACTGAATTTATCCGACGTGGTAATCGCGACGCAGACGCGACTATCTCAATTTTTCGCACTTCGATAAGAGTTCTCGCAGCGCAACGTCATGCTGATGCACTCGAAATGCGTATTCGTGCGAGTCGGAGATTGCACTTCTTCGGTCATTGATCCAGAATATGGAGAACGTAACGTTTCTCTTCGTCATTTGCTCGATTCAGCGCAGGTCAATGAAAGTCGATATCGCGACAGCCACGCGCGTTTTGATTATCCTCATAACTTCTTCATGTCGATGAAGGACTCCACGTGCGCATCCAGATAACCTTCACAATCTTCAAAATTTATCGTTCGAAATATGGATGAGCTCATGTTACCTCTCATGATTACTTAGTGGAGTGCAGAGTACGAATCAATCGTGCCGAACATATACATGTATAATACCAATTCATTATTATCCGATATCGCATTGACTCATTTCTCTGGAAAAACCCGCTTCTCAAATGAAGTTAGAATTTAAAGTAAGATGAGATTTAATTTTTTTTTTTTTTAATAAAATGAAGATTTTGTTAGCTAGACTATTATATATTGTTTAATGTTAGCTTCATCCGTTTCTGTAAATTTTTCTGTACATTAAAATGAGCAACTCCTTAAAAAGACAAAGAGAGATATTTAAAAAAATTCAATATTAATTGTTGTAATTAAATTTTAATAGATAAACATTTTTTAAATAATTGTTAATGAAACGCATAAACAATATCATATTATATTTGTAAATAATTAATAGCACTTGATGTATAATATCACATGAGATCACAACAAAAATTACGTCAAATTATGATACCTGCAAATTTTATTTTTTTAAATTGTATTTTTCTACTAAATGTATTTATGAATAATATTTGGGTTCTGAAATAAAAAAAATCATAACATTTTCCACATATTAGTTGAAAATTATATTCACACTTATTATTTTCAATTATTATTTTCATTTATTATTTTACATTTATTATTTTTACACCTTTACAAAGAGGGATAATTTGTAATCATGTCCTTAATTAATTGGGACAAAATTTGGGATGCGTTGTAAAGTGGAAAGAAGAGTTAAAATTTAAGACTATCCCTCTTAATTTGGAACAATTAGTTACTAAGTTGTATGCAGCTGAGACGATCGCTAGCCATTTATACGCATCAACCATTTTCTTTCACAAAATGGTTGTCAATTCACGAAGGTTGCTCTCGGAAACATCGACTATTCAGATATTTTCAAACATAAGCTTTGCAAAACCCTCCGATAGCTCATCTTGTTATGGTTTCACGATTCAATTTTTCAGAAAATGAGATGATAACGTGCGTCTGTAACAAATCGTTTACCGAAAAATTGAATCATAGAACCATAACATTTTTATGAATGAATTTGGCATTTGATGCTTTTTAATTTTTGATCTGAAACATTTTTTTAATTTTGCAACCCTGATAAGTGAGGATGGGGGATAAATTAAAAAATTTGATTTTTTAAAAAATGAATACGCTATTATCAAGTACATTGGCCAATTCAAAATAAAATATTCTCATTAGTAAAACAGTGAAAAATCATTAGGTACCGACCGATGTGAGTGGATGTGTGCTATCAGGATGTGCGTTCTCAAAATGAAATAATTAATAAAAAATTTCGAGGAGTGGTTTGAATCCCCAAACCCCCCCTGGATATACTCAATGTAAGGGGGTGGATTCCAAATTTCAGATCACGGTTGCCAGGTCTTGAGCATTGTTCGGCTGGAGTTCGAAACCCGTACACGCTGCAGATTTCGATCGTGTAACGGAAATTATGTAGATACGTGGCTGAAGGATTAAAGAAAGATCGATTTAATTCAAGATCGATGTGTCAATATATATTTGGAGATCGATAACGCGAGTTCGATGCTTTAATACATCCTCGTTATTTTAATTAAATTGAAAAGATTATCACCGTAAAACTCGATATACAATTTATATACGATCGCGATTACAAATTATTCGCAATAGATTCAATCGCGTTGAACATACAAAATAATTCTAAAATTACGCTCGATGCGATTCTTTCCGCGAGTTACTCGGATTTTGGAATTAATAATACAGGTATTATGCGATACATATCTCGTTTTTATACGTGTTGGCGCATCCTAGGAGGAGGGATCCGATGAAATTGGCAGCCGTACCAACTAATGTGTCAATCCAGAGTTCGATTCTGTGCCAGGTAGCCATCAGCAGACCCCCAAAGTTGCCAGCCTCGATCGCGACTTCTCCAGATCTCGATCACGGCTCGAGCTTGTCCGCCACGTCATCTCTCGTGCACATATGGTCGTTTACCTGATGCATCTGCTGCGAGACAGCCCTCGGATGCCAAAATTCCATTGTTGAATTGTGCTTGTGCTTCTGCTCCGTCTAGCGGCGCGGTCTCGTACTCCGGCCACTTCTTTTTACCAGACTCCTGAGGGAAAAGAAACGTGTACGAAAGTCTAGGGAAATACTACCTGATCGGAATTTTTACTTAACGAGTGTTCGAGTTCATCTATTCATTCTCGGCATCGCCGATCTCCTCGAATTCGGCAATCCTTCTCCTTCTCCTAATCAGCATTCATGTTGTACATGTTAATAATTAACTCGCGGCATTCTTCCCTATTTATCGACGCTATTGTCCTTTTCGCAACGCTAATATATCTGCAATTATCTCTACAACCAGAAGCCGGCCAATTGCTATCCAAAAAAATTGCTTTCCAAAAAAAAACGCACAGAATTTCATTCGTATATTATGACCATCACTTTCTTCTTATTATTGAACCAACATAATGCAAACACAATATCACAGACATTTTCTTATATTATTACAATATAAATAAAACAAATATTCTTTTATCATATTTATTTCCGCATAACTTAATATTGCACTATACAGGGCGTTATGCAAAAAAAAAAAAATAAAAAATAATACAACGCTACAACATTGATAACACAGGCGCGAGCAGTTGCGCGGTCATTCTAAATGGTGAAATTATTAACCGCCTCGAGCAAAAAACCGGAGATTTTTATTTTCAACCGAAAAACCAGAGATTGCTCCACCTAAAACTGGAATCTTCGGTCGAAAACTGGAGACCTAGTAACGTGATTCGGGCCGCTTTTACCGATTTGAACACACAAAAAAATGAATTCTTAAAGGAATGCATAAATGCTTTAATCGAAGAATATTTTATGCTTAAAATAGCGCTAAGAATAAACAATTTCCAATTAAAAATAAATTAGTCTTAAAATAAAATAAATTCTTAGTTCAAAACAAATTTTATTTCAATAAAAGAATAAAGTTGCACTCGTTCATCATTAAATATGCTTATATTAGCATTATTTTTTCTTCAATGATACCTTTTGTCAACTTATTTCAAGCCTTCAGTATGCTTTCCAGTAACATCAAGATGACAGAAACCAATGCTGCAGTAAGTGACAATAGATTTGTAAATGAAGTGCCACATTTATAAAGTACGCCTCCTAATGTGCACGGAGTACAAGCTCTGAAAAAAAAACTGAATCAAATTCTACTAATGTGATTCAAAGGCAAGTGAAATGCTGAGATCGTTCTATTGTACCAATACCTCCGTTAGCTATATTACAAATAATGATGCAAACAGACGGCCAACCTCGTCATAATGGTAGAGAACGCTGGCTGCACACACAGGCAGATCCCCCGCGGCGAATTTATTGCTTATCTCACCCATTTAATTGTGGGTAGCAGATCCGCGAATCCGCCCGCGTATATAGGCAACCGCCTGTTCGTCGCGTTGCAGTAACAAAGTCGGCCGGCTGTTCACGCATCCCCATTTGCAATATAACTGACAAAAACATTAGGACGAGTTGAATATTTCATCCATCCTTAAAGATTGAACCACATTTAGAGGTATGTTCCACGAATGCAACAATTCATTCACAAAACCATCGTCAAACGTCATTCATTATACCCATGCACTTCCGACATCTTGATACTAAGAGGCCCTTATACCCTAAGACTGTTACCGCCTGCCGGCGAATTTTCAAATTTGTAATTCTAAATCCAAGAATAAATAGTTTCTAAATAATGCGATTGAGTTTATTAGAACCATGTAATGATTTTAGAAACAAGAACACAATTTTAAGAATAAAATATATTTTGCACAAATCTATTTATTATTGACGCCAGTGAACATTTATAATAGAAGAGAATATTTTATACTTAAATGAAAGTAAATAGCATACAAGAATAAAAATATATATGAATCAGGAATTCATCTTTTTCTGTGAATACATCATAATTTTTCCATTACCTATACACTAATTATAAAATATACTCTTTTCTCACTTTTGAAAAAATTTTTCTCGAGTTAAATTAACGTTGAAGTTTTATTTTATAAAAATGAAGACATTTTTTTAAATGTAATATCTACAAGAGAAAGTTCAACATGATTATAAAAACTTCAAAATATTATTGATATCCTATCTTTTCATTATATTAGTTAGAAGTATTGGTGAAAGAAATCCAGTATCAATTAATTGAACAATGATATGATACAATCTTAACGTGATTGCGATCGATGCGGATAAGTGGAGCGAGAAGAGATTGGAACAAAAATCAATCATAATCCAATCTCTCCTTGTCGACAACAAGAAGAAAAAGAAAGAAAAAAAATAAAAAGACAACGTACCACGTCTATACCCCTTATATAACCATTCATAAAAGGTGAATGATCGCAATACAGATTTTTCCGGAGAAAATTGCCATACCTCCTCTCCACCCCTTGCCGTACGCCTCTTTTTTATTTAGTCGGAATGAACGCAAGTAGTATACTTGCAAACGCTGGAACATGTTCAAAAATTAGAAACTTGTTCGCATTTGTAGTGCGCGGAAAAGACAGCACCGGTAAAGGAAGGAAGGAAGGAAATGAAAGCAACGGAAATGATTCGGGATTTGTTTCGATAAAGAAGAGGAAGCGAATGAAGAGGCCGGAGATGAGTGGACGGTTACGACAACGAGGAACAGGACGAACGGAGAAACGCGGTCTACGCTCTGTCTGTGATTGATCAGTAAGGAGGGTGAACGACCGTCCATGTGGAGGACGTGTTGACTGTCCCCTTCCCGTTCAAGAAACGTCGCAAAAGGACGAACACGTCGCAGGCGCGATTCGCGGCATGCTAAATCGGACATACACAGTCGCGGCCGGACGTATGGTATGCGACCGGGGATTTCGTGTGATGGAAATCGGAAAGAGTTGAGCGACGCTACGCAGCGCAAAGCGCACACGTGGGTTTTCTCGGATTTCTTGCCGCACGGGAGCGACGAGTCGCAAGACCCAGGTCGATATTCATAATCCGTTCTTATTTCAAGACCGTCTTAAGTAACGTCTTAAAATATTAATACGATTGTGTGATTGGTTTATAACATCTTAAGATTGTACCTAAGAAAACCTTAAATGTACTTAAAGAAACCAACTAATATGAATATATCGGCCCTAAATTCTCAAATAAAAGATTCGACACCGTTAGACAACTTTTTTTAATCCGCTACATTTAAGATGGTACTTCAGATAGAATAAAATGCATGCCAGTATATTCATAGTTTGTTTTTATTTTAAGACCGTCTTGGGATGCTAATATAATATAACCCTCTGATTGACTTATGACATCTTAAAACTGTACTTTAGACAGTTTCAAATATAAGACGGTCTTAAATATAAGATTTGATTATAAATATCAATCACAAAGCTGTCTTAAGACATTTCTTAAAACGGTTTTATAATAAAGACGTACTATAATTGGTTTATAACATCTCAAGACCGTATTTAAGATAATCTTAAAAACTGACTATAAACCAGCCTATCTCATTACATCTCAAACAAGTCCTAAAAAATATGGATCAAACATATGATATATAATTTTTTATTTGAGGATAATTCTCTAACGATGTCCGAAACGCATCAAATTCAAGATTCGAAATTGAGACTCGGCTCTGTCCGTAGAATCTCGCAAGGAATTGCGCGTAGAACAAACTAGGACTTACTATTGCCCGAATCTTGATTTTAGAGAGAAATAGATATATGAAATTTCTATTTCACGTATTCTTGTACGTATTTTAAATTTGAAGTAGGTCGCAGCATCACAACTCGTGGAAGCTCCGCGCCCGGTCGTTGCCCTCTGCATGAAGCAGACGGCATTCAAATTGCAACAATTGATGAAAATTACGTTTGCGGGTTACGATTGATCCTAATTACGCCGGGGAACAAGCGTCTGTATCGCATGTAATTATTATTTACGTGTAATTTGGCTGCGGGGCTAAAATTCGAAGTGGGGCGCACCGAACAGGAAGACGTCGACTGCAATTGTCCCGCGCGGCTTTATTACACATGGAGAAAAAAAGAGATGGGAGGCGAGTAGGTTAATCTTCCTGCTCAGGATGCCTTTCTCAGGCGGCGCTAATAGATGCTAATCCACTAATGAGGATTTACATAGTCGTGTTAGTCGCAACAATAGAATTCTATTGCACGTCTTCGCTATTGCGAACTCCGAGCATTAGATGCACGCTGCGCAGGTCCATAATTCTTCGCACGTACCAATAAGTGCATTCAACATTCTTCTTCCTTAACGAATTCGTGGCGGTTGGCTTAATCGGTACTCTATACCTACTAATAGAATTGGTTGAAATGCACGTAGCGCGATGCTTTCTGACCACGTACGCTGCACCTTATGACGATACACAGGTCATTGACCGATTAATTTAATCAGTTAATCGATATCGGCCGTAAAGAGTACGTGCACTTGGATAGCGATATTCACGTAACATCGCGATTAGATAAAAAAGAGAAATTCATTATTACGATGTTTAGATAAAAGATAGCGGATAAAAAGATTAGACAAATAACAGGTGCACGAGTGCAATAGAATCTGCAAGTCAGACTTTATTCTTTTTTTGCTCGATTACGAGAAGCTGCTTGATTATATTAGATTTTTAAAATCTCAAAAAATGTATTTTTGCAGCTTTTCCTTACAAAACTACAATTAATAAATTATAGAAAATTGACTACAATCAATGAAATTTGAACGATGATGAATTACCAGAGCTTTTATTTGATTAAGATAACGTTCTTCAAATTTTAAAAGATAAAATGAAATATTTGATAACTAAATAAGATGTAAAAAACACCCGATCGGTTTCCTATACAGATCCGGTTTGAATTCCAAATTTTTTATTGGATTGTGGCATTTCCTGATTTCCTTCGCGCATGACAACGTCGGCCGACTGATGCACAGGCCTCTGATAGAGCGTCTGGCAAAATAAGAGGCCGACTAGAGCGTAGTACTTACTACCGTGCGCGTTCCGCAACGATCCACGGCGTGCTGTAATAGGTGGTGCAGCTGTAAGAGGAGGAGGAAGTGGATGGTGGTGGGATATATCTGGAATGTGTGTAAGGTAAGCGGCATCCGGGCAATGCCCTCGCATGTAAACAATCAGAAATTGCAGCCCCGGTTTCAGCGAGTAAACGGGCACACCGCTCACGTGTGTCGCATTTACGTTTATACGGTCGATCGATCGGGCCGGTTATATTGCCGGCTGTATACGAGTGCCGGTACGTATGCGTGCGCGACTCGCGTGTGTACGACTCGTGAGCGCATACCAGACCGCCGCTCATTTATCGCGCCGCGTTGTACTAGCCGATATCTCGGCCCGTGTACTGTTGCTTGATCACGCGAGCTTCTAATTGGAGGGTTTCGCGCACAACGAACAATTACTGAGAGGTGGACGGCGCCGATACCTTTTTCCTAATCCCCTTCTCGCTATTCCTGGGAAAACACCGCGCTTGTATCTGCGCTCACTTCCGCGATAGCTTAGCGGTACGTACGGTAATCCCGACGTTAGAGAAACTTAAGGTGAGATCGCCACATTTTTTCATTGTGGCGCGATAATATGTAATTAGAGCAAAATAGCTCAATACTTTTCGCTATAAAGAAGTCCTATTAGTACTGCTTCATTTTGTCTCGTTAGTTTGAAGAAGAGTAGAAGGAACGTACGCTAATTATCGCCCAACTGCCCTATTCTGTAACTTTTAACGATATCGACGTTGTTAAAAATTATTAAATCCGTATAACAAATCAAACTAACAAAGACTTCTTATAAATCAAAAGAAATTGGAAAGAATAAGGGCAATAGGAGTCAGGCGCAGAAGACGTCGCGCAAATAATACACCCATAAAGCGTAAAACTTCTTTATTCTTATACTAAACGCGTTTACATGTTTCGACTCACTTTTGAGCCTTCTTCAAAGACAACACAAACTAACATATGTATATAAACTGTGAATAAAAGTTATCTTGTCATGGTGAGCTCTCCTACATCGAGAATATTATTTGCGCGACGTCTTCTGCGTCTGACTCCTACTGTCTTTATTCTTTCCAATTTCTTAAAAATTATTAATTTGAATAGGACCCCAACAGCCTTAGAGGAAGGTCACCGATACCGATATACCACTTTGTTTTTAGACAATATTTCTTAAATAAAAGGTAAAAATACAACTTCGAAAACATAAATACAAATTAAAAAGTGTCTTCTATCCAGATAGTATAAGCAGTTTTTATAATACTGTTTGCAATTTTGCAATAATTAAGTTTTTCGTAAGTTATGCAAAAATGAGCGTCTAACAAAATGGGCTCCAAAACTGACATAGTAAACAATAATACCAACATTCCTATTCTATAAATAAAGATATATCCTATTCTGTAAAAAAAACTAATTTATGAAACTATAAACATTTAAAATGACATAATATTATCA
>NW_017257435.1:250733-251443 GCF_001594055.1 Mycetomoellerius zeteki | reverse complement strand
CGCGACCTATACGATAGGTGTCTTTGTTTAACCTACAGGATAAACAAGGACATCTATTGTATAGGTCGCGGCCTAAATGCACGGTGTAAACGTAGCCATTATGTATCTTTGCCTACCTGAGAATAAAAGGAACTCTCCTGAGAATAAAAAAAATGTTATATACAAATATCATTTTTCAGCAGTGTCTGTAAAGCCCTAGACACAATGTAAGGGAATAACAATAGTATTAGAAATAACACAATTTTAATCTATCAGAAATTGGTTACATCAGAATACAAAGTTTCCGATAGATTGAAATCGTATTATTTCTATTGCTATCGCTATTCCTTCGCGTTGTGTCTGGGATTTTATGCATAATATTAGTATCTAGTATTTTTATATTATAAAAAAGAATGATCTGTTATATTGAGTTTAAACGTACAATCATAAATAGCTTATTATTTTGTGTTAATGCGTTGATTAATTTTGTATATTTAGCATTGGAAAAGTTATAAGCACAAATATTATTATTGATCCTCGCATCTGGTAAACAGATGTCTGTCTTCAGAACTGAAAATCCTAAATGAATGCAAACAGCGGAACAGATTTTATTCGCAAACACAACAGGATACGTTGTATATATAATGATACTACTAATAAATTATTTTAATTAAAAACTATATTATATGTGTGAGATTGTGGAAGAGAGAGAGAGAGAGAGAGAGAGAGAG
>NW_017257435.1:239114-250717 GCF_001594055.1 Mycetomoellerius zeteki | reverse complement strand
AAAGAGGGAAAAAGATCTTATAAAAGAGCATATATATCGGTGTGTATAGTAGAACATCCGTTACAAGCTTACTAATAGTGCGCATTAGCTCGAAAAAGGAGAGAAAAGATTTATCACAAAAAAATAGTGCGGATGCTTGTATGCTAAACGCGTTTATGCTTAGACGCGTATTTAACCTAGAGCCGAAAGATTTACTACCTCTCACTCGCAGGAGCTCTAGTTCTCGCATACTAAGATCACCTGTTTATAATCGTGTTTCTGCTGAAGAACTCGCGACCAGTTTTGATACGTGATATAATTTAACAGATGAATCTTGAGAGAGTCGGTCTTTGCGTTATATTTATAATAACACTTATAATTTATAATGTAATTTTATCATATCTAAAAAATTCTATATATTTCGATTATTCAGATGTGATATCGCGACCTAAGACGACCTTTCGGTCGTCGAACTCGAACGCTTGATTGACGATAAGTGAAAAGCGTATCATGTATCGCGCGCGTCTCATTACACTATCAGCAACGTGTGAAATGTTTTAAAACTAGATGTAATCAGAATCATTAGGTGCACTGAAATGAAACAAGGAAACAATGATTCTGTTTCTTTATGATAAACTATTATGATTGGGAACTGTTAAAAATTGGGAAAACAAAACTGATTGCTTTAATGTAAAAACTACTAATGCAGTAAAGATTTCTGAACTATCCGTTATCAATTCCCGTTGAAATTTCCAATAATGTAAAAGAAGATTAGTTTTCAGATATCCTAATCACACATATACCTTTCCAATTTCCAATTTCCTGGAAAAGGCTTTCAAATTTCCAGCTCTTTGCCAAACGAAAAAGATTTCCGACTAATTGCTCTTGACTTTTCTTTTTGAGTGCATTTGTCGGTTTCGAAAATAATGGTCCTCTAGCAGAGAAGAAGACCAGATCTGATAAGATTTTCTTTAAAACAGTACTTCAGTTTTGGATAGTAGTAATCGATCTCAGGTATTAGGAGGGTCAACGATCTCTGACTGATGTGTTCCGAAAGCTGTATCAAAAATATTCTTTTTAGTTACAAGATTGATAGCGCTGTAATTAACATAGATTTGTTCCGTAAGGGATCAGCTAACACCGTGATTTCCATTTGCATCGTCTTGTGACCAGTAGAGATGTTATTTTTTGCTTTTGTTACAATATAGTTAATTATTTATCATTATACATATTTATAAAAATATTATTTAAACAATATGGAGCGATATTGGACCGATGAGAATAAATTTAATTAAATAAAAGATCCTATATTCGGTCACGTGGTATGCAGAATTACAAAATATGAATAACGATAATGATAATTTGTAGTACTGATTATCATTTTTTATGTTGATGCAAGTATAACCATTAGCTTATATATACAGAGTGTTTCAGGACATTAAGGACAAACTTTAAAGGATAAAAGATCTCAAGAAAGAATCAATATTTGTATTTATAAACTTGTATCCTTTCTCTCCTCTCCCACATTTTTTTAAGAAGCTGTGTGTTTGAGATATAAAACATTGTTCAAATATTACAATATTATAACTATTTGAATCGTGCTAAATGTCATATACGAATTTTATATACAAGACAGTAAATAAGTCAACGATTATAATTGTGCTGGATAAGCTCATGCAACTAGAAATCACGATGTCCGCTGATTTCTTACGGAACAAATCTATGTTAATTACAGCAATTAAGTACCAACCTTGTAACTAAAAAAAATATTTTCGACACAGCTATCGGAACCACAACCAGAATACTAATCGGAAGATAACAATTGTGATTCTAATATGTTATACATTTATAACTATGTGCACGTTGTACACATATTTATAATTTTTTTATTAGTACGTGTATAATAAATTTACAAATAGTGGATTTTAATGGAAAATGTACTGAGGAAGCTTAAAAACGTAAAATCTAATAAAATTTATGATTAAAAAAGTGTAATGTAATAATTAAATTTTTCAATTTTGAGATAATTGTATTTATATGCAGTTATAATTTTTTGTCAAAATTGTTAATTTATTGTCATATTATTTAAAAAATCATAAAATCGTATTTATTTTTTAGCTGTAATTTTAAATTTGCTTTTTAAGTTTTGTTAAGTTGAGAGATAACACGATTATTTCATTTTAGTCCTCTCTATCGCATCTCGCATGAAGTTGCAAGCTCACGATGTATGTGCGTGTGTGCGTGTGTGCGTGTGTGCGTGTGTGCGTGTGTGCGTGTGTGCGTGTGCGTGCGTGCAGCGGAGCTTCTGCAAAGTACAATAGAATTTCCATAACTTCTACTACGCGGGACTATAAGAAATTAGGGAGGTTTTCCTCATTCTTAAGCCGGCGACGCACATGACATGATGCTTGTTTTCCTGCTAGATCGCATGCGAGACGTTATGCTGGCAGCCGTGCTGGCTACGCTGCTAGAAACGTGTGTGCTAGCATGCTAGTTTTCAATGATAGATCCGGTGCTATTTTTCTTACGAGATTTGCTGCTAGGTAGGTAAAGAATTTAGGTTAGGATATACACAGAAAGTAGCATTCAAGGAGAAGATGATAATTAACGTATGTTTTACGTAGTAATATTAATAAACATATAAAAAAGTAAGAATAAATTTGTAGGAAAAATGGAAACTATTAGAAGGCAAAGGTCATTCAATGTACGATAATACAAAATAATCCATCAATTTTGACGTAAAAGGTGAATGACACCTCGATAATTCTTTGAAAAAAAATCAGTTTATCAGAATACTTATCGGTCATTATTTAATGTGACGTAAAAGTATTATCAGTTACATTCATCAGCTACATTTATCTGAGCTAATCAAGATTGAGCTATCTTGATAATATTTATATTGAAGTATCGAGTTGTGAGCGAAATATATTTTAAGTATTCTTAAACCTGAAAAGTACTCAAGAATATCGGCCTGCTTTGTTGGACAAATTTTGCGAGGTTATCGCACTTACCTCTTCGATCAGTATACAGCAACTGCTTTCAATTGAAAGCGCAATATACGATAATCCGTTGACCGACATCATTTTTCGACGTACTTTCTGTAAGGCAATAATGAATTATCAATCGTTCAAAGACGTAAGGTTCGAAGATATAAATTGTCATGTTACACAATTTGACACTTATTGATAAAATAAAGAAGATAACTTTTAAAATTTAAACTGTAAAAAAGCAAGCATGATTATTCGTTAACATAACATTTATTTTTTAATAAAAGTATATACGTATATACATATATAAAAGATAATTTTTTAATAATACATCTATAAGTACAAAATCTTCTGAACTTTAACTTTGTTCAATTCTATCTTAAAGAATATTAATCGTTAAAATATTTGAGATTAAAAATAAAAAGGTGGTGTGTAACAGACAGCAAATCTCAATTCCGTCTAATCTTCACAGCAAATAAATTAATTCGAGATTGCTCTGCAAATTATAGGGATGACGTAATGTTTTAAAAATGTTAGTTAATTGAATTAAATATAAAAAAAAATCATTACATATAAGTTTTATTTTCCTTCGAACAAAAAGATTACCGCTTGTGCGAGAAGGAGCCCTAACAACCGACGGTGAATCGCAGAAGATCTTTTGATCTAGAAGACGAACTAACCACTACTGCTTACTTATATCATTGTAAAGGTCCTTTAGATCCGTCTACAATGGTATAAGTAAGCAGTAGTGTAAGGGCTCCCGCAGACAAAATTCCGCAAGTGATCGTATGACGTAAACTTAAACCGATGAACCAATTAGGATATTATTTTAGGTCTACATAATAAACGGAAATAGAAATAACAGTAAACTTATTCATAACCTGGCAACAAGGCGAATTTCAACCGGTTGAAACTCGCCTTATGGATAAGTTTACTGGTATTTCTATTTCCATCAGATTACGTAGACCTAAAACAATATCCTAAATGGCTCATCGGCTTAAGATTACTATTACAGAAATTTTGTCTGCGGAAGCGCTAAGGCATTGTAAAACATATCGAGAGTAAACTGATTTTCTAGTATAATAGGGCTTAAAGTAAATCCATAAGTGAATGGTTGAAATCCATTTCCTACGTTCTACTCTCTTGTTGCTTACGAACTTAATCTATATCCTATGTGGTGTGTCCCAAAAGTAATGCGAATGATTTAAAAAAAATATGTTTATTTTTCAAATATTTACAATTATATCTTATTTTCTTCAAAATAACATCGTGAAACAATACAGCGATTCCAGCGGTTTTCCCATTCGTTGTAGTAGTGTTGAGTTCCCTTTAGGTGCGATTTGATCTTGGGGAACAAAAAGAAGTCACAGGGGACCAGGTCAGGGCTGTAGGGAGCGTGTGAAAGCGTTGCAATATTTTTTTGGCCTACTACTACTACTTTATTTTCCTTACAAAACGGATAATGGAATCTAGTTAAAATTTTAGTTATTATAAAAATGTCTAAGTTATCGTATATTGCACTTTGTCATGAAAAGAGATGTTGTATGATAATTGTTAAATACGATCACAATTGAATGGTGAAGCTTACGTATGTAAAAGCAATATTTGATAAACGAAACAACAAGTACGTGAATTGCGTCGTTAATAAACAGTATTGCAATAGATTCGATCAAAACGGTATTGATATGTTTAAAATTCGTTACTGAAAGGTCATCATGCTCTTGAAACAACTCGATAAACGTGACTGATTGTTACAATCGAACGAGGTGAATTGCGTAGGATCGAAATACAATGTCGTTTACAAATACTACGTCACATTACGTTACCGGCAAATCAAAGTGCAAAGTGTAGATGCAAAGGGGCGTTAGCGTACACCTTATCAAGCTGATGTTCATTAAAATTTTAATAAAGTAATTATTGTCGCACCCGTGTGCAACTGGCCCGATGCAATATTCTTTTTGTGTGTGTGTGTGTGTGTGTGACATAAAGTATAATAAACAATAACCCGACTAGCCTCTAAATTTTACCGCACAAGTTGAATGGTATTTCATTTCAAAAAAATGATTGAACTCATGGAACTTTTTGATACAATCTCTTATAAAAGGAACCCGACAAATTTTCCGTTAATCGATACCCTGGCCACGGTTGAGAAACATAAAATTCATTCGAATTAGAAGTCTGTTGACATTTGATTGATCAAAGATGAATTATCTAAACTATACAAACAGGTTATCTTAATTGCTGCTAGTCTGTCAATGACGGTTCAGATAGTGATTTATACTTACGTGTAAAATAAAGCATTGAAATACTGAATTTTTAACAACTAGAGTGCTCATTATAATGATAAAAAATGTTTTAGAAATTGAGCTAAAAGACAAGCAACAAAAACAACTTATACTTTCTATCGAAATCGTAAATACATGCAAAATAATAGACTCTATTATACGAGCAAGTTGTGAAATTTAATCTCGGCTCGTGGGAAAAGTATTCAAATAAATCAGACGCACGCGTAAAGCTGTTGTGATCAAGGCCATTGCGATCAATGATCCTCCAGCGAAGTGAATTAGCGAATGTTTCGATCATCGACTCATCATCAATTACAGCGTCTGTCTTTACGTATTTTAATACACGTATTGACCATCCGTGATTTCATGTTCTAGCTAAACAATTTCGTCTATCTTATCGTCTGTCTGCTAATCTACCTGATATTCATTTATAACAGGCTTGCCGATATGCAAGATGAAACCTAAAGAAAAAAAATTGGTTAAAAAAAATTGCAGTTATATTTTTTATAATAACCAAACGACCTCGATGAAACGCATACTCCTTTCGTTTTTGCTGCAACCTGTGGTTGACAAAAAGAGAAAAAAGAAATAACAGCCCAACTCCCAAAGATGACCTGGATTTATAATGTCCTTTACAAAATAAAATGTCTCCTATAACAGTTTCTGTAACGCCGAAGCGATAAAATATTTATTTTTTCTTTATGCAACAATTATTCGGAAAGCATTGATTCTATAATCGACAATAGAAAATAGGTATAAATTATATTGAAAAATAATAATCGTGTGCGAAAAAAAATTCTTAGAATTATCAATATGAACAAAATTATTTTTCCTTTTTCTTGTTGCTTCATCTCACATACCGGCAAGCATATGTTATAAATCAGGCAAAAGACAAGATAAACGAAATTATTAGATAAAACATGAAACCATGGATGCTCGACACGTATTTTAAACATGTTAAGACAGAAATTACAGCCGTGAATTGGACAAAATGAAACTAGAATTACAAGATTCTTACCTCGAGTAGGATTGCCAGATCTCCAGAAAGTTCCGAAATTCGAACCCCTACTTTGTAACTTGTTATGACGATATAAGTCTTCTCTTTTTAGCTAAACTTTTTAAAGTTCACTTTTTTCTCTTTTTTTCTCCGACGTGGAGAGAAAGGAAAGAAAGATGAGCAACAGTGCAAGCAATATTAGTTAAAAAGTATAGACCTACAGTATGCGCCAAAAAAAATGCGACTCTTACAACTAACACTTCAGTTGCCAATTTAGTTAAATAAAGGACGGGGGCAAATTTGTTTATAACACAAATATTTTGTCCTTCTACCAAATATTTATTCGATATGATTTCCTTTAATTGCAATCACTGCGTTACTGTGTCACACTCAGCAAACATAATAGTGATTAAAAGAGAGTCGCATTTTTTTCGGCGCATACTGTATTAACGACATCATTATATTGTCTCACGCAAGTTTTGTACAACAAAGTTGTATAACAACAAGTGTTGTTTGGCAATAAAGTTGAATGAGATAATATAACGATATCGTTACCGTCATCAACAAGTTACAGAACCACAGCCCAGGTCCTCTATCCAATAATTGAAATTGTCCCGGAAATGCATAATTTTAACAAAATCCCAGAATTGGGATTATTTTCAGGCCTCATATTTTCAGGCCACTTTTTATAATCGCAATCATCGACACTTACAAAAGATTTAATTAAAAATACGGAATTTACACACTATGTGATTTACACACTCACGAGCGCGTTCACAGCACTGTATTGTGTTTTGTGTGTTTTGACACTACCATATATCTACTTATAGATTAGAGAAAGAAATCGTGTCCATGGACTTAATTAAGTCGAAATTACAGATTCGCATTAATTACGAAGAGTCTTGTTCACATCTTATCACTTTTTAATAACTCCAATTATTGTGATAAATTAATAAAATTAGTCTAATGATAAATACAAAATGTAGTTGGATTAACTGTCAAATCAAATAAATAATTAAATAATTTACTGATAGAGTTCTTCTTTAAATTATTTTCTGAACTTAATTTTGTTTAGACATTTTGCTTAAAATCTAGGATGTATAGTTCTCTTAAAAGTTATTTTTCTAAATAATTATAAAAAGATTTTAAAGAAAATTATCATATCTTAGTAGTAGTTTTCCATCATTAAAACACATTTCAAAATTTTTAAGGATTGCGTTCGATTAATATTGAAGAGTATTTTGTCTATAATTCTGACAACCTATCTAGGAGTTTCTTATAGCGTTCCCACTGGGAAAATTATTGCAACATGAGTACACACTGAGTGCAATTGAATGCAAATCAATTTACATATTTTCAGTATTAATAAATAAATAAAATAACTCTTTTAATTACAGAATTCTTTGTTATCACGATATCTTCATAACGTTAAAAGGGTTAAATTATTTATTAACTAAAATATAAACTGATTTGCACTCAATTGCACTAATGTTGCATGAGTTTTTTTTTTTAAAAAAGAAAATTTCCAAGAAAGGCGGGATTATGCCCTATATCAACGCAATAAAATTCATCACCTAAGATGGTAAGATTCTGTTTTCAACCAATCGATACAAAGAGATCCGGAGAGTTATTGCATACCTATCTATCTGTATAGGCTCTAATTTTATTCCGTTTTTCGAAGATACGTGTAAACGTAAAACGTTTATCCGTTATATTCGCTTTCAAAAAAACGTTTACTTGAAGGTAAACGTTTTTTTGTTTAATTAGCTAATTTTTTTGTTTAATTAGCACATTTAATTAGCTAATTATACGTGTAAACGTGTTTTTGTTTAAATATATAATAGTTAATTACACGTATATTCGGAAAAACGTTTCTAATAAACGGATATACTAATTATACGTGTAAATGTATTTTCGTTTGAACGTATAATAACGAGCCCTAATCTGTATACCTGAAACGTTTAGTCTGTTCTACCAGCACAAAATATTTGGCGATCATTCTGGGACATCCTGTAGATATTTATTTTACTGCATATTTATTTAAATACGCAAAATAAAATTTTATTCCTAACAAATAAACCATTTATCTTATTTCTTTTACAATTAATGAAATATATTTCACAAATAAGTATATTTCGTCGTCACAATCAAATTTTTTCATAATTAATAAATATCGAAAAAAACATCATAAGTAATATTGACTTCGCAATTCTTCGATATTTTTCTCTCAATGTACGAGTGATATTTTTGAACCAAAAAAGCTCTACACTAGAAAAAAAAATTGTGTCTTCAACAAAACTATTTAGTTGAAACATTTTTTAACAGTGACCAAATTAATCAAATATTTTATTTATATGTATAACAAAAAATTTAAGTGCTTTTGCTCAATACTCTTCAAATATTTGTTTATACTAACTAAACAGTTAATTGGTATAAACAAGTAATTGGTATAAACAAGTATTTTTGTTCAATTCGTTTTAAATTTCATTAGAACAAAATAGTGTGACCTAGTATTACACTAGAAAAAATGTTCTGTTCATAAATCAAAATTTTGTTGTAATGTAACAACAAAATATTTGGCTGAAATGTACAAAAATGTTTTAATTATACAAAAACGTTTTAGTTAATTAAACAGTTAACTAAACTATTTAATTAGTATAAATAAATATTTTTATTATTTACAAAGCTAAAATGAGTATTGAACAGAAGCAATTAAATTTTTTGTTGTATAATAAACAAAACTATTTGATTGTTATTGAAAAATGTCAGTTTTGCTAATGGCACTAAATTTCTTTTTTATATAGTATAAAATTTTAGAAAAATGAAACAAGAAGATTTGGGCGAAATGGGCACGCGTCAAAAATAAAAAATAACAAACAATGCAAAGGAACGTTGCAATATGAAACTTGTTGAACGAATTTTTTCTCACTGTAGGATACGGTTGCAATTCGTATGTGTGGGTGAGAGGTCCCTTCGCTTCTTTCTTTTATTTTTGGTCTGTGAATGATTGTGGTCAATCGTAACGTAGTCCAAAGGAACGCATCCTTGAGGACCGTGAAAATATATGCGATGCATTGTATTTACCAGTTTTCTTTCGCGAACAAAACATATTTTCTTTATGGTTTGTTCAAGCGAAGTTCACGAAGGAGACGACATATTGTGAGCACGTGTACTACATGTACGTACGTAACAGTCGAGATAATGGCGGGTGAAGGACCGAGCAATACTCGTTGGATAGACTGCTTTGTCGGTCATCACTGACCATTGCCAACGGGTCAGTGAACTGATCCATTTATAACCGAAATTTTAACGGCATCGTGAGAGCTGCTGTCTTTTTCTCTTCTCTCCGATTTTCGTTTAGGAATGAATGGAATTCTTTGTCATGCACCGATGAATGAATGACTCAAAACTTTCGAAATATCTAGATAATATTTCGTGGATTCGAGACTGAATGACAGAGTCACTCGAAATTGTCGTTTAGAATCAATAATGAAATTTTCCTCATTAATTGGAAGCCATTCATAGCTTTTAGCGATAAAATTACATAGATTCATTGAGGACAATGTTTGTTGAGTTAATAAAGAAATTTTTCTCATTAATTTTTTTTTTGAAAGCTATTCAAACTTTTTGTGATAAAATTAATCAACTAATAGGAATTCATTGAACACTATGTTTGTTGTAAAAGAATTTATGTTTAATATTAATAGATTGATATTAATTATGATTAATATTAATAGTATTTCTACAAGTTACAAATTTTTTTCATTTCTTTGAGATTCTACAGCGCATATTTTTGAACGCATATTTTTGACTTTTAGAATGTCAGTTGTATGTTAATAATAGAGTTGTTATCTACTTCCTTTTTATCTTCACAAAATATTTTAGTTTCTTCTATGACTATCGGCAGTATAATACTCTGCAGCATAGTTATGCAACGTTTTTCAATAATATACGAACCTTTCTGTTATATCTTTTTAATTTCCATTATATGATGATATTTTTTTTTAATAATATTATATTATAATAAAATTCTTAGTTGTAAGTTTTCTCTTTTTCTGCGTTTATACCGTAATATTCAGGGTTGGATAATGCTAAATTAAAAAGATAAAAGTTAAGCTAAAAAGTTAAAAAATTAATTAATTTTAACTTAACTTAGTTATATTTTAGACTCTTAACTTTTTAACTTAATTTAGTTACATTTTATTGGTAACTATTAACTTTTAATTTGATTTTTTTAAGTCAATCCTCAAACACAATGCGAGAGGATAATGAATATATAATTCAGTAATTTTTTTATATTGTATAATCGTTACTTGTGAACAAAAATAATTAGATTCTTTAATAAATATGCTGTGAGAAAGGAAAAATACGAAAAATTATGTAAAATGGTCAAACTTTTTCTTTTTCTTTTTTTTCGGTTGTTGTTCGGACCAAATTTAACTGTTAACTTTTCAATTACTTTTTTTATTAATTTAACTTTTAATTCAATTAATTTCATTATGGATTAACTTGTATTTTAATTAAGTTAAATTTTCGAGGCTGTTAACTTTAATTTAACTTACAATTAGTTAAAAAAAAAGTTAACTTACCCAACCCTGGTAATATTCAACAGGCACAAGTTTCGTGGTAATGAATTTAGCATTCTCAAAAATTCGAGGGATAAAGATGCATAGATGTTTTTGCTTCAACCCAAATTGTTAAACAGCTGTTGCGCTATATTTATGCAAGAAAATATGCTTGCGTCGACAATCATTTTTTTGTTCTCCGCACGTAGCGCATTACACCTGTCAATAATGGGTCAAGTTATGTAAGACATGTGTTTCGATTCGCATTATCGATGGTTATTGCGAATTGTCAAACTTACGGACGATCGCTGACGTTGCGTATCAAAATCGCATCGACCAGCAATACCCGAATCGCATTAATCTGCATTCCTATAATCCTCTCTTAACGAAACATGAAATTGTCGCAACGATCAAATTGTTGCAACAATCATGCAACAAAACATGGCGAAATGATTGTAATGCTGATCATGATGCATTGAAAATTTGTCGGAAATTGGGCGGAACATAGACGGATTTTTTCACAAAACTTTTGAATAGACATAGGGTAAATTCGGGTATTATGGCCAAACGGAAAAGATGCCCATAGGCTATAATTTCTCCAATAATTAATAAATAGTGCATTTTTATAGTCATTCTTAAAGATAATCAATATTTACAGTAGTTCATGTGAGTACACTATTCAAAATAACAATATTATAAATATTATCTAATATTTTTTCTTTCGACTATCTACAAAATTTTGCACGTGTCTGCTAAAAACTGTTATAATGTCGAATAAATTACAGTTAAG